>NC_143024.1:91644482-91786982 GCF_057628025.1 Oncorhynchus mykiss | reverse complement strand
GATCCAGAAGACATATAGTTGTAGATCCAGAAGACATATTGTTGTAGATCCAGAAGACATATAGTTGTAGATCCAGAGGACATATAGTTGTAGATCCAGAAGACATATTGTTGTAGATCCAGAAGACATATAGTTGTAGATCCAGAAGACATATAGTTGTAGATCCAGAAGACATATAGTTGTAGATCCAGAAGACATATAGTTGTAGATCCAGAAGACATAAAGTTGTAGATCCAGAAGACATAAAGTTGTAGATCCAGAAGACATATAGTTGTAGATCCAGAAGACATATAGTTGTAGATCCAGAAGACATATAGTTGTAGATCCAGAAGACATAAAGTTGTAGATCCAGAAGACATATAGTTGTAGATCCAGAAGACATATAGTTGTAGATCCAGAAGACATATAGTTGTAGATCCAGAAGACATAAAGTTGTAGATCCAGAAGACATAAAGTTGTAGATCCAGAAGACATATAGTTGTAGATCCAGAAGACATATAGTTGTAGATCCAGAAGACATATAGTTGTAGATCCAGAAGACATAAAGTTGTAGATCCAGAAGACATAAAGTTGTAGATCCAGAAGACATATAGTTGTAGATCCAGAAGACATATAGTTGTAGATCCAGAAGACATAAAGTTGTAGATCCAGAAGACATATAGTTGTAGATCCAGAAGACATAAAGTTGTAGATCCAGAAGACATATAGTTGTAGATCCAGAAGACATATGGTTGTAGATCCAGAAGACATATAGTTGTAGATCCAGAAGACATATAGTTGTAGATCCAGAAGACATAAAGTTGTAGATCCAGAAGACATATAGTTGTAGATCCAGAAGACATATGGTTGTAGATCCAGAAGACATATAGTTGTAGATCCAGAAGACATATAGTTGTAGATCCAGAAGACATATAGTTGTGTCCAAACACGCTTGCACTTTTCTTGAATCATTCCTTAAATATTTTATTGTAAAATAAATTGAAATTGAATAAAGAAAAATACTTTTGTTCTCCACACATTGCTACTGGATTTTCAAAATTCGGAGACAATTGAATGTTTTAATTTTGAGAAAACAAAGACTAATAGCATGGACCAAATGATTGGCACCCCGGTGCTAGTACTTGATTGCACAGACTTTGGTCAAGATAACTGACAAACACCTGTTGTAGCCGACTGAGCCTGCTGCACCTTTCTGCTAGCAATTTGGACCACTTTTACGGCCAGAAAACTGCTCAAATACTTTGTTTGAGGGGTTCAGATCTTGCTGGAGGTTTCGGATGTGACTCAGATCTGGACTATTGACTGATGTGTGTTGGAGGTTTCGGATGTGACTCAGATCTGGACTATCGGCTGGATGCTTCTGATGTGTGTTGGAGGTTGTTGTCCAGCTGGAGGACCCACAAAGAACACCTTGATAATCTGCTGATTTCATGATGTCTTGCACATGTTCAGGAGGCAGCAAACACTTAATTTGGTCGTTTGGTAAACATAGGGAGACCCCACTGCTGAAGGAGACACAAGAACGCCTGATTTAAACTTCTCAAAAAACCCAACTAAACAAACCTAAGTCCTGGGGAAAAATCCTCTGTGGACCAATTAAACAAAATTGAAGCTCTTTGGCAATTCAGATCAGTTCACTGACGACTAAATGAAGAACGACATCCAAATTAACGCTGTGCAACCAAGCACTAGCTCCGGGGTGTCAATCATTTTGTTCATGCTGTTTGTCTTTATTTTCTAAATTAAAATTGAAAACAGAAGTTTACGAAAATAAAGTCGGTTCTGCAATGTTGACAATCGAGTGATAAGTTTTACAACATTTTCTAAAACTTATTTGAGAACAAATAGGGAATAATTTAAGGAAAGGGCCAATAGGGGGCCAATATTTTTGGCCACAGTTGTATATAGACATCTATTACACATTTGAGAACAGCCATAAGGATGACACTACAATGTATTTGTTTGCTGTGCATCTATTAGGATACCTAAAATTTTAGCTTTTGCATAACATCACATGAATGCGTTATAGATCCACTACATGACCAACAGAATGTGGAAACCTGGTCGTCAAATATCTCATTCCAAAATCATGGGCATTAATATGGAGTTTCCACTGCTCCAGAGTCCAATGGCGGCGAGCTTTACACCACTTCAGCCAACGCTTGTCACTGTGCATGGTGATCTTAGGCTTGTGTACGGCTGCTCGTCAGTCCGTGAAAACCCATTTCATGAAGCGCCCGACAAACAGTTATTGTGCTGATGTAGCTTCCAGAGGCCGGTTGGAAGTCGGTAGTGAGCGGTGCAACCGGAGGACAGATGAGTTTTAGGTGCTACATGCTTTAGCACTCGGCGGTGTGATTTTACACACCTCGTCAGCACTGGCTTTGGCTGAAATTTGCCCAATCCACCAGTTTGAAGTTGTGTCCACATACTTTAGTATTTATATATATATATATATATATATATATATATATATATATATATATATATATATAGTCTATCAGCTATAGATCTATTTAATTAACCTTCAATAATGTGGTTTGGATCTCTTATAACACGTTCGTGAAATTATTATAGAAATCAAATTCAAATGTTATTTGTGACATGTTTTGTAAACAACAACAGGTGTAAACTAGCAGTGAAACGCTTCCTTACCGGCCCTTCCCTTCCCAATGCAGAGAGACAGAACATAGAGATACAATAGAAAACATATAATAAATACACAATGAGTAACGATGACTGGGTACCAGGTAATAACATGGCTATATACACTGGGTACCAGGTAATAACATGGCTATATACACTGGGTACCAGGTAATAACATGGCTATATACACTGGGTACCAGGTAATAACATGGCTAAATACACTGGGTACCAGGTAATAACATGGCTAAATACACTGGGTACCAGGTAATAACATGGCTAAATACACTGGGTACCAGGTAATAACATGGCTAAATACACTGGGTACCAGGTAATAACATGGCTAAATACACTGGGTACCAGGTAATAACATGGCTAAATACACTGGGTACCAGGTAATAACATGGCTAAATACACTGGGTACCAGGTAATAACATGGCTAAATACACTGGGTACCAGGTAATAACATGGCTAAATACACTGGGTACCAGGTAATAACATGGCTAAATACACTGGGTACCAGGTAATAACATGGCTATATACACTGGGTACCAGGTAATAACTTGGTTATATACACAAGGTACCAGGTAATAACTTGGCTATATACACAGGGTACCAGTAATAACGTGGCTATATACACAAAGTACCAGGTATTAACTTGGCTTTATACACTGGGTACGAGGTAATAACGTGGCTAAATACACTGGGTACCAGGTAATAACATGGCTATATACACTGGGTACCAGGTAATAACTTGGTTATATACACAAGGTACCAGGTAATAACTTGGCTATATACACAGGGTACCAGTAATAACGTGGCTATATACACAAAGTACCAGGTATTAACTTGGCTTTATACACTGGGTACCAATACCACGGTAATTGAGGTAGGTATGTACATATAACTAGGATGAAAGTGACTAGGCAACAGGATAGATAATAAACAGTAGCAGTGTGTGATGAGTTAGTGTAGAAAGGGTCAATGCAGATAGTCTGGGTAGCTATTTGGTTAACTATTGAACTAACTATTTAGAAGTCAGATGGCGTGGGGGCAGAACCTGTTCAGGGTCCAAGATGTGTAATGAATGCATTATGCCCCCCCCCCCCCCTAGGTACCGTCCTGATGCTGAAGGGCTCAGTGCTAAGCTTTTCCTTCCTGGACTGTGGGGGCACTCTTATCCAGAGTCCCTACGAGGTTTGGCGGGAACCCAACGTCCCCGAGGACCCCGACGAGCCCCGCAGGCGCAAGCTGGTCAACTTATCCCCGCTGTCTTCCCAGGAGGCATGTGGGGACGGTCACCTGGCCGTGGTGTGTTCTGAGAAACAGGCCAAGGTCATCCTCATGCCTACCCAGGCCGTCCTGTTCACACACAACGTCACAGAGTCGTCCTTCCTCCTGCGTGCCGACGTCGTCTCCGTCTGCAACAGCGTCTGCCTGGCCTGCTTCTGCGCCAATGGACACGTCATGACCCTCAGGTTTACAGTCTGTCTGTCTGTCTGTCTGTCTGTCTGTCTGTCTGTCTCTCTGTCTGTCTCTCTGTCTGTCTGTCTGTCTGTCTGTCTGTCTGTCTGTCTGTCTGTCTGTCTGTCTGTCTGTCTGTCTGTCTATCTCTGTCTGTCTGTCTGTCTGTCTGTCTGTCTGTCTGTCTGTCTGTCTGTCTGTCTGTCTGTCTGTCTGTCTCTGTTATGAAGCTGTCTTGGTTGTGTACCCTTGATGACAACTCATTGAAGTTTTAAAAAAATAACTTCTACGACAACGACGACTAGTACCCACCTTTGAGAGAATGTTGTTGTTTCTGTTGTCGTCTCCTCCCAGTTTGCCCAGTCTTAGACTCCTGATGGATACTAACTACTTTCCCCTGACGGACATGCGTCTCGCCCGTACCTTCGTCTTCACCAACGGCGGTCAGGCTCTGTACCTGAGCTCTCCTACAGAGATACAACGCATCGCATACAGCCAAGAGATGACGGACAACCTGCAGGTCAGCAAACCTGTCTGTCTGTCTGTCTGTCTGTCTGTCTGTCTGTCTGTCTGTCTCTCTGTCTGTCTGTCTGTCTGTCTGTCTGTCTGTCTGTCTGTCTGTCTGTCTGTCTGTCTGTCTGTCTGTATGTATACGGACGCCATAGTTGATACCTTTAGTAAAACCCAGTCGTGACAATGGCCCTTGAAATGAAACGTCACACTTGTCATGTGTGGTTTCAGCTCCACTGTGCTGAATCCATGGTGGAGTTTGTGTGTGAGTGTGTGTGTGTGTGCTCCAGCTAGACATGCAGCCTCTCTACCAACGGTAACTGAATGTGCTGCATAACCACACTGCCATCTGCTGGCAGAGTAAAACACCACCACTGTTATTCTTCTCAGCGAGCTTCCTTTTCAAATTGTCTGTCTGTCTGTCTGTCTGTCTGTCTGTCTGTCTGTCTGTGTGTTAATATATGTGGTGTGTTGTTTCAGGACATGCTGGGGGAGCTGTTCACTCCAATAGAAACACCAGAGGCCCAGAACCAAGGATTCCTCAAGGGATTCTTCGGGGGCAACGCCCAGACCTTCGACAGAGAAGAGCTGTGTAGGTCACATTCTAGATGTTGTGTGTTTTAGTGTATGTTGTTTTTTGTGTACCAGTGAGACATAGTGTGAGAGACAGTTTGTGAGAGATCATTTGTGGGAGACAGTTTGTGGGAGAAAATCAGTGAGAGACATGTTGGTATTACAGACTCAGTCAGGGACACGTTGAAAATGTCAGTGAAGACACTTTCCAGTTGGTCAGCGCATGCTCGGAGAGCACGTCCTGGTAATCCTTCTGGCCCACGGCCTTGTGAATGGTGACCTGTTTAAAGGTCTTACTCACATTGGCTACGGAGAGCGTGATAACACAGTCGTCGGAACAGCTGGTGCTCTCATGCATGCTTCAGTGTTGCTTAGAAGTTATTTAGCTCATCTGGTAGGCTCGTGTAACTGGGCAGCTCGCGGCTGTGCTTCCCTTTGTAGTCTGTAATAGTTTGCAGGTCCTGCCAGAGCCGGTGTAGTCCTGTATTGACGCTTTGCCTGTTTGATGGTTCGTCGGAGGGCATAGCAGGATTTCTTGTAACCGTCTGGATTAGAGTCCCGCGCCTTGAAAGCGGAGGCTCTATCCTTTAGCTCAGTGCGGATGTTGCCGTATTTTGGTATGATTGTGTTACTATGTGTTTATTTTGGTTCAATATGTGTCTGTCTGTCTGTCTGTCTGTGAGACAGTTTGTGAGACTGTCTGTCTGTCTGTCTCTCTGTCTCTTTGTCTGTCTGTGAGACAGTTTGTGAGACTGTCTGTCTGTCTGTCTGTCTATCCGTCTGTCTATCCGTCTGTCTGTGAGACTGTCTCTCTCTCTCTCTCTCTCTCTCGCTCTCTCTCTCACACTATACCTCTTCGCTTCTATCCCCCTCGTCTCCTCTGTAGTTGGGGAGGCAGCAGCGGGAAAGGCCTCTCGGAGCCTGGCCCAGCACATCCCTGGTCCAATGGGATTGGAGAACGTGAGGGCTGCAGCCGGCGGGGTGGTGGGGGACCTGGCCCGAGCCCGCATCGCCTTGGAGCAGAGAGGAGAGAGACTGGGAGAGCTGGAGGAACGCACCACCCTCATGATGAAAAGTGCAGAGACGTTCTCAACACACGCCCACCAGGTACGGCTCAGCCAGCCAGCTAGGGATTGTGTGATGGAGAAACATGGGGAAATGAAAAGGGGTTGTGAAGTTATACTTCCTCTCTGTCTCTGTTCTATCTGTTCTCTACAGGTAATGCTGAAACACAAGGACAAGAAATGGTATCAACTTTAAAGTAGGACAGCAGGCCACGACTGCTGGTGCTTTGTTGGGACATGGACCATCACTCTACAGCTGAGAGAGAGACAGAGAGAGAGAGAGACAGAGAGAGAGAGAGAAAGAGAGAGAGACAGCGAGAGAGAGAAATGACTTTGTATTTATGGGCCTCTCTGTAGGACGTCTGTACATCATTGTCACAAGACTTGGACAGAGGGCAGTCACTGAGATGCACACAGACCAGGAAGTAAGTTGGTAAGACAGGGGAACCCAGGAAGTGGATGATGACATTTCATCAGTGTGTGTGTGTGGGTTACCCAGATCTTGCTGTGTAGATACTCTTAACGTTATGAAACCAACAAGACTGAATTAAACAAAATGGATGACTACTGATAACAAACAACTGCCATATCATAAGGCAGCATGCTACTGTAAGAAATAATAAATATAAAATGTATTGAATAATATCATATAAACAAAAGAAAGTGTGATTTCAAAAATAATAATACTTTTTGAAATATTAAAAATATATATATATACAAACATGAAAATGTATACCTGTATTGCTATAAAGCCAAAAGTTTTTTATGTTGCCTTCTTTATATATATATATATATATATATATATATATATATATATTATTCTTTATCTCTTTAGGTTTTCTGAACACATATCGTTGCTGTATCAACACTTTATTTCCCCAATATTGTACTCGTGATGATATTTGTGTGCCGTCAGATCTCCTGGGTCTAAACAGTGAGAGAAACAAGACACGAGTCTTTCAAAACGTATCACTACACACAGTGAGAGACGTATCACTACACACATTGAGAGACGTATCAATACACACAGTGAAAGAAACAAGACACGAGTCTTTCAAAACGTATCACTACACACATTGAGAGACGTATCACTACACACATTGAGAGACGTATCACTACACACATTGAGAGACGTATCACTACACACATTAGGAGACGTATCACTACACACATTGAGAGACGTATCACTACACACATTGAGAGACGTATCACTACACACATTGAGAGACGTATCACTACACACATTAGGAGACGTATCACTACACACATTGAGAGACGTATCACTACACACATTGAGAGACGTATCACTACACACATTGAGAGACGTATCACTACACACATTGAGAGACATATCACTACACACATTGAGAGACGTATCACTACACACATTGAGAGACGTATCACTACACACATTAGGAGACATATCACTACACACATTGAGAGACGTATCACTACACACATTGAGAGACGTATCACTACACACATTGAGAGACGTATCACTACACACATTGAGAGACGTATCACTACACACATTGAGAGACGTATCACTACACACATTGAGAGACGTATCACTACACACATTGAGAGACGTATCACTACACACATTGAGAGACGTATCACTACACACATTGAGAGACGTATCACTACACACATTGAGAGACGTATCACTACACACATTGAGAGACGTATCACTACACACATTCTGAACCACTACATTTCACCAACATTCATTTCATTCTGTTTGGATGTTGCTACTGACTTGACCTGTTAGCTAAAAATATATATATACATTTCAGCCACATGATGGGAACAGATGTGTAATGTGTGAATGGTAATAAGTTGTGTTGGCTGTGGTGACAGTGGTGACAGTGGTGTGTGTTGGCTGAGGGGCCGTGGTGATAGTGGTGTGTGTTGGCTGAGGGGCCATGGTGATAGTAGCCTGTGTTGGCTGAGGGGTCGTGGTGATAGTGGTCTATATTGGCTGAGGGACCGTGGTGATAGTGGTGTGTGTTGGCTGAGGGGTCGTGGTGATAGTGGTCTTTGTTGGCTGAGGGGCCGTGGTGATAGTGGGGTGTGTTGGCTGAGGGACCGTGGTGATAGTAGCCTGTGTTGGCTGAGAGGTCGGGTTGATAGTGGTTTGTGTTGGCTGAGGGGCCCGCGGTTATAGTGGTGTGTGTTGGCTGAGGGGCCGTGGGGATAGTGGTCTATATTGGCTGAGGGACCGTGGTGATAGTGGTTTGTGTTGGCTGAGGGGCCCGTGGTGATAGTGGTGTGTGTTGGCTGAGGGGCCGTGGGGATAGTGGTCTATATTGGCTGAGGGACCGTGGTGATAGTGGTTTGTGTTGGCTGAGGGGCCCGTGGTGATAGTGGTCTTTGTTGGCTGTGGTGATAGTGGTGTGTGTTGGCTGAGGGGCCCGTGGTGATAGTGATCTTTGTTGGCTGTGGTGATAGTGGTGTGTGTTGGCTGAGGGGTCGTGGTGATAGTGGTCTTTGTTGGTTGAGGGGCCGTGGTGATAGTGGTGTGTGTTGGCTGAGGGACCGTGGTGATAGTAGCCTGTGTTGGCTGAGGGGTCGTGGTGATAGTGGTTTGTGTTGGCTGAGGGGCCGTGGTGATAGTGGTCTATATTGGCTGAGGGACCGTGGTGATAGTGGTTTGTGTTGGCTGAGGGGCCCGTGGTGATAGTGGTGTGTGTTGGCTGAGGGGCCCGTGGTGATAGTGGTGTGTGTTGGCTGAGGGGCCGTGGTGATAGTGGTGTGTGATGGCTGAGGGGCCGTGGTGATAGTGGTGTGTGTTGCCTGAGGGCCCGTGGTGATAGTGGTGTGTGTTGGCTGAGGGGCCGTGGTGATAGTGGTGTGTGTTGGCTGAGGGCCCGTGGTGATAGTGGTGTGTGTTGGCTGAGGGGCCCGTGGTGATAGTGGTGTGTGTTGGCTGAGGGCCCGTGGTGATAGTGGTGTGTGTTGGCTGAGGGCCCGTGGTGATAGTGGTGTGTGTTGGCTGAGGGACCGTGGTGATAGTGGTGTGTGTTGGCTGAGGGGCCCGTGGTGGTAGTGGTGTGTGTTGGCTGAGGGGCCCGTGGTGATAGTGGTGTGTGTTGGCTGAGGGCCCGTGGTGATAGTGGTGTGTGTTGGCTGAGGGGCCCGTGGTGATAGTGGTGTGTGTTGGCTGAGGGGCCCGTGGTGGTAGTGGTGTGTGTTGGCTGAGGGGCCCGTGGTGATAGTGGTGTGTGTTGGCTGAGGGCCCGTGGTGATAGTGGTGTGTGTTGGCTGAGGGCCCGTGGTAATAGTGGTGTGTGTTGGCTGAGGGCCCGTGGTGATAGTGGTGTGTGTTGGCTGAGGGGCCCGTGGTGATAGTGGTGTGTGTTGGCTGAGGGGCCCATGGTGATAGTGGTGTGTGATGGCTGAGGGCCCGTGGTGATAGTGGTGTGTGTTGGCTGAGGGGCCGTGGTGATAGTGGTGTGTGTTGGCTGAGGGGCCCGTGGTGATAGTAGCCTGTTATTAAGTGTGTTTATATTTATAATAAAAAAATATTATTCACGTGCCATATAATCAATACTGGCTAAGCCCTTTACTTTAAACTAGCAAAAAGTTAGTCTATGTGGTAATAATGATGTTTGCTGTAGATGAGACCAGCTTTTCGGTCTGGTCATTGATAGGTCGTCTTTCGTTGTCCACTGAGTTTCCGGTTCTTTTGACAGAATTCTGATATTCTTCTTTTTTTTCTTCTCCCTGTATTGTTTTGTTGGTGTTTTGTGTGGTTCTTCACTGGAAATCTTCTGCCTGACTTTGTCATATCGTGTATGAGTTTGTTGAGTCATTGAGTGACTCACACACGCCCATGTAAAGACAAAACAAAAAACGTACTCTTTCTTCTGCCTGAAAGCAACTCAACTTGAATGAAGCCCACGGACGGAGGAGTGTATCATGAACATGTTATTGTGGATGGCTGGGGAGTGTCTCAGGACTGGTACTCTTTTTTTAATAAGAGTAAGCCTAGCTAGAATACTTTGAGTTACAGTCTGGTCCATTTAAACACGACCACCAAATCCAGAACAGAGGTAACCTTCGTTCGGTGCGTTTGTCTGCTGGATCCAGTCTAGTAGTAGCCTACCGTCGTCAGCCTTGCTGTGTCAGTCGTCACTGGCACCTGTAGTATACAGGCCTTCTATGTCACATATAAGGAATTCAGACTGGTATGAATTTGAAGCAAATATATTTATATTATTTTGTTCTACTTGTATTTTGTCTTGATGACCTTAAATGTATCCCATCTTACCCTGTAGTGGATGGTGGTAGCCTCTTCTCTCGTAAAGGTTATTCTATGATATTGTGTTACTGTTGTTGTTGTTGTTGTTATTGTTGTTGTTGTACAAGTCAATAAATGTACACGTAACACTGACACATCCTCACTGGTCAAAAAATGACATGACAACACCATTGTTTGTTTTTTTGTTGTTGTTTTTTTCAGTTTCTAAGCGTTCTGTTTGTATTTTCAAATAATACACAAGTCAAAATGATTGTTATGACCACAACAATCGCTAACCATCCCTCACCGATGCTCATATGTCCAACAATGTCCAACTATGTCCAACAATGTCCACCACCTATGTCCAACAATGTCCACCTATGTCCAACAATGTCCACCCAATGTCCACCCATGTCCACCTATGTCCAACTATGTCCACCTATGTCCACCCTGCCCTGAACCACAGAAGGATTGTTACCATGACCATACAGTCACCATTTTCCCACACAAATATGTTACACAACAACAATATAGCACACACACACACACATACATATTAAAACATGCACTCTCTCTATTAGTTTGACTCTGCTTCTTCTCAGGCTAGTGAGACATTCCTGTTGGAAAGACAACCTACTGTGCTGAGAGCCAGTCAGTCCCACAGCGTCGGATACTAAAGTACTGCTACTACAGTACATGGTGGCCTTTACAGGATAATGAGAAGGACATTGTTCATAACTGAGTGTGGTTGTCATAGAAATATGGTCTATAGTGTAACGGTTTTCTTCTATCTCCTCCTCTGACGAGGAGGTGTAGCAAGGATCGGACCAAAATGCAGCGTGGTTGTTATTCATGGTTTTTAATGAAGAAAACCTATACATGAATAAACTAACAAAACAATAAATGTGTGAAAACCTAAACAGCCCTATCTGGTGACAACAAACACAAAGACAGGAACAATCACCCACGAAACACTCAAAGAATATGGATGCCTAAATATGGTTCCCAATCAGAGACAACGAATAACACCTGCCTCTGATTGAGAACCAATCCAGACAGCCATAGACTATGCTAGAAACCCCTACTATAATACAAACCCAATACCTAACAAAAACCCCAAGACAAAACACACCACATACAAAACCCATGTCACACCCTGGCCTGACCAAATTAATAAAGAAAACACAAAATACTAAGACCAGGGCGTGACAGAACCCCCGCCTAAGGTGCGGACTCCGACCGCACAACTAAACCCATAGCGGAGGGTCCGGGTGGGCGTCTGTCCATGGTGGCGGCTCCGGCGCGGGACGTGGACCCCACTCCAACCAAGTCTTTGTCCCTTTGCCTTGCGTCCTTAGACAGGCGATCCTCACCGCCGACCTTGGCCTAGTGTTCCTCACCACTGGACTGAGGGGCAGCTCGGGACTGAGGGGCAGCTCGGGACTGAGGGGTAGCTCAGGACTGAGGGGAAGCTCGGGACTGAGGGGAAGCTCAGCACTGAGAGGAAGCTCAGCACTGAGAGGAAGCTCAGGCAGGTAGTTGGCTCTGGCAGATTCTGGCTGGCTGGCAGTTCTGGCAGATCCTGGCTGACTGGCAGATCCTGGCTGAATGGCAGATCCTGGCTGAATAGCGGATCCTGGCTGACTGGCGGATCTGGAAGATCCTGGCTGACTGGCGGCTCTGGCTGCTCCATGCTGACTGGCGGCTCTGGCTGCTCCATGCTGACTGGCGGCTCTGGCTGCTCCATGCTGACTGGCGGCTCTGGCTGCTCCATGCTGACTGGCGGCTCCGGCTGCTCCATGCTGACTGGCGGCTCCGGCTGCTCCATGCTGACTGGCGGCTCTGGCTGCTCCATGCTGACTGGCGGCTCTGGCTGCTACATGCTGACTGGCGGCTCTGGCGGCTTCTTGCAGACTGGCAGCTCTGGCGGCTCCTTGCAGACTGGCAGCTCTGGCTTCTTCTTGCAGACTGGCAGCTCTGGCGGCTCCTTGCAGACTGGCAGCTCTGGCGGCATCCTGCAGACTGGCAGCTCTGGCAGCTCCTTGCAGACTGGCAGCTCCTTGCAGACTGGCAGCTCTGGCTGCTCTTTGCAGACTGGCAGCGCTGAACAAGCGGGAGACTCCGGCAGCGCTGTAGAGGCGGAAGACTCTGGCAGCGCTAGATAGGCGGGAGACTCCGGCAGCGCTGGAGAGGAGGAAGGCTCTGGCAGCGCTGGAAAGGCGAGGCGCACTGTAGGCCTGATGCGTGGTGCTGGCACTGGTGGTACTGGGCCGAGAACACGCACAGGAAGCCTGGTGCGGGGAGCTGCCACCGGAGGGCTGATGCGTGGAGGTGGTACTGGATAGACCGGACCGTGCAGGCGCACTGGAGCTCTTGAGCACCGAGCCTGCCCAACCTTACCTGGTTGAATACTCCCGGTCGCCCTGCCAGTGCGGCGAGGTGGAATAGCCCGCACTGGGCTATGCAGGCGAACCGGAGACACCGAGCGCAAGGCTGGTGCCATGTAAGCCTGCCCAAGGAGACGCACAGGAGACCAGATGCGTAGAGCCGGCTTCATGACATTTGGCTCAATGCTTACTCTAGCCCGGCCGATACGCGGAGCTGGTATGTACCGCACCGGGCTATGCACCCGCACTGGAGACACCGTGCGCACCACAGCATAACATGGTGCCTGTCCGGTCTCTCTAGCCCCCCGGTAAGCACAGGAAGTTTGCGCAGGTCTCCTACCTGGCGTAGCCATACTCCCTGTGAGCCCCCCCCCCCCCCCCCCCCCAAGACATTTTTGGGGCTGACTCTCGGGCTTCCATCCGCGTCGCCAAGCTGCCTCCTCATACCAGCACCTCTCCGCTTTCGCCGCCTCCAGTTCTTCTTTGGGGCGGCGATATTCTCCAGGCTGTGCCCAGGGTCCTTTTCCATCCAACTCCTCTTCCCATGTCCAGTACTCCTCGCGCTGCTCCTGCTGCCTTTCACCACGCCGCTTGGTCCTGTTGTGGTGGGTGATTCTGTTACGGTTTTCTTCTCCTCTGACGAGGAGGTGTAGCGATGATTGGACCAAAATGCAGCATGGTTGTTATTCATGTTTTTTAATGAAGAAAACTATACATGAATAAACTAACAAAACAATAAATGTGAGAAAACCTAAACAGCCTATCTGGTGACAACAAACACAAAGACAGGAACAATCACCCACGAAACACTCAAAGAATATGGCTGCCTAAATATGGTTCCCAATCAGAGACAACGATAAACACCTGCCTCTGATTGAGAACCAATACCTAACAAAAACCCCAAGACAAAACACACCACATACAAAACCCATGTCACACCCTGGCCTGACCAAATTAATAAAGAAAACACAAAATACTAAGACCAGGACGTGACATATACATTATGTCTCAGTATTTACTTTACTGTCCATTAGGTTTGTGTTTGAGTTAGTAACAGTGCCGTTAACTTCAATGGCTGGGAAAAAATAAACATATTCTACTGATTGACAAACAGGGTGTTTTTGTATGTTTTGGGTGGGGGGGGGATTTTCTATCAACTGTACAACAACAACCCTCGTTTAGATGATTGTTTTTCTGTTACCTACCTGTTTAATGAATCATGGTTCTGTCCAATGTCACTGGAACCCCTTTGGTCCAAACAAACGGTTTGGTTTCCAAGACATCCGTTTGGTTCTTTTCTCAACAATGGCAGTATAAAGTGTGTCTTGTTTAAATGGATTCTACCACCTGTTGATCTTGTTGACATTATAGTAGGTTATTAGAGAGGACTGAAGAAAAAAAAATAATAACTGAAAATTTTTTTTGGGTTTGTTGTTGATGCAAATGGAACATGGGAAATAAACATTGATTGATGTACACACCAGATAACACTGTACTGCTTTGTTACCCTGTCTAACTTTGCGTTAAAATACTGCTACATACTAAGTAAATCGGAGCCGTAACTATCGTAGGGAATGGCAGGGTAAGGAAACAGAGTTGGCAGGTCCCAGAGTGCTGTGGTTAGATCTGGTAAGCTAACCAGGTAAAACTTCTGACCTTATCCGATATGACATCAGTCATCTGTTGAAAAAAAGGTTTAATATGGCATATAATGAGACCAGAGTTATTCTAATCAGGTCACATAGTTTTTAAAAAAAAAACTCTTGGGAAAAACTCCTGGCCTTGGGGAGGATGAAATCTCTGTCAAAACTGCAGTGACCTTGTACTGTCCATATGAATATATATTTAGAAAAATGACTGTTTCCTATACGGACACAGAGAAAGCCTCATTTGTTTAGAGGCATGAAAGATATGTTTAGTTTATGGTTGACACAGCTTGTCTGCCATTAGCCAATTGGCGTTTCTCAATGAGTTCAAAAACATGTGAATGCATCCAACTGGTAATGATCCCCATCCCACGTGGTTATGAACGGAGCATAAATGTGTCTGGTCTATCCCTTACCTGTCTGGTCCAATTAGCTTCCCGCCCTACTTTCATTCTTCAACACAGATAGTAGTGGAAGCAACCAATACGATTGCCAACCTTGCCTGTCTGCCTGTAAAGAACTTCTTCCGAATTCAGACCATGGTTTTGTACGTGCGTCAGCATGTTTTATCAGAAACTTTACAAGATAAAAATGTGACAGCGACAACAGCAACAACAGCGGACAGATAGAAATATGCCGTTTGGTGTATATGTGAGTAAACAGTTCATTCGGAAAGTATTCAAACCCCTTTTCCACATTTTGTTACAGCCTCTAAAATGGACTGAATACATTTTTTCCCCTCATAAATCTACACACACAACCTCATAATGACAAAGCGAAAAGAGGTTTTTAGAAATTTGAACTAATTTATAAATAAATATTCAGACCGTTTGCTTTGAGACTCAAAATTAAGTTCAGGTGCATCCTGTTTCCATTGGTCATCCTTGAGATGTTTCCACAACTTGATTGTGGAGTCCACCTGTGGTAAATTCAATTGATTGGACATGATTTGGAAAGGCACACCTGCCTTGCAAAAGTATTCATCCTACTTGGCGTTGTTCCTATTTTGTTGCATTACAACCTGTAACATAAATAGATTTACATTTGGATTTCATGTAATAGTCCACATTGGTGAAGTGAAATGAAAAATATACATGAAAATGTATATAAAAAGGGAGAGTGTGTTTATGTTTTCACCCCTCTTTGCCATGAAACCCTTAAATAAGATCTGGTGCAACCAATGACCTTCAGAAGTCACATAATTACTTAAATAAAGTCCACCTGTGTGCAATCTACGTGGCACATGATCTCAGTATACAGTGGGGCAAAAAAGTGTTTAGTCAGCCACCAATTGTGCAAGTTCTCCCACTTAAAAAGATGAGAGAGGCCTGTAATTTTCATCATAGGTACACTTCAACTATGACAGACAAAAATGAGAAAGAAAAACCAGAAAATCACATTGTAGGATTTTTAATGAATTTATTTGCAAATTGTGGTGGAAAATAAGTATTTGGTCACCTACAAACAAGCAAGATTTCTGGCTCTCACAGACCTGTAACTTCTTCTTTAAGAGGCTCCTCTGTCCTCCACTCGTTACCTGTATTAATGGCACCTGTTTGAACTTGTCATCAGTTTAAAAGACACCTGTCCACAACCTCAAACAGTCACACTCCAAACTCCACTATGGCCAAGACCAAAGAGCTGTCAAAGGACACCAGAAACAAAATTGTAGACCTGCACAAGGCTGGGAAGACTGAATCTGCAATAGGTAAGCAGCTTGGTTTGAAGAAATCAACTGTGGGAGCAATTATTAGGAAATGGAAGACATACAAGACCACTGATAATCTCCCTCGATCTGGGGCTCCACGCAAGATCTCACCCCGTGGGGTTAAAACGATCACAAGAACGGTGAGCAAAAATCCCAGAACCACACGGGGGACCTAGTGAATGACACCTAGTGGCCAAAGGGACAGATACAGCAACTGTTTATTGCGGCGTCTTTTCAGCCATTTAGTTTTTTGATTTATTTGACTGAAAAGTTCTGTTACTGAAAAGTTCTGTTACTGAAAAGTTCTGTTACTGAAATTCCAATTATTATTTTTTTTTCGAAAAACATTCCCTAAACACTGTAAATCACTTTGAATAAAAGTGTCTGCTAAATGGAATACATTATTATAGTAAGAGATGCTGGGTTTAGAACGTACAGCACCTAAATATCATGACACATCTATAAATATACATAACATCCCTGTACACTTCAAATATATATATCTGCATCAAAATTCACCCTCAAATATACCCTGATTTATAGATCAATATACCCTGATGTATAGATCATTATACCCTGATATATAGATCAATATACCCTGATATATAGATCAACATACCCTGATATAGAGATCATTATACCCTGATATATAGATCAATATACCCTGATTTATAGATCAATATACCCTGATTTATAGATCAATATACCCTGATTTATAGATCAATATACCCTGATGTATAGATCATTATACCCTGATATATAGATCAATATACCCTGATATATAGATCAATATACCCTGATTTATAGATCAATATACCCTGATTTATAGATCAATATACCCTGATGTATAGATCAATATACCCTGATTTATAGATCAATATACCCTGATTTATAGATCAATATACCCTGATGTATAGATCATTATACCCTGATATATAGATCAATATACCCTGATATATAGATCAATATACCCTGATTTATAGATCAATATACCCTGATTTATAGATCAATATACCCTGATGTATAGATCATTATACCCTGATGTATAGATCAATATACCCTGATGTATAGATCAATATACCCTGATTTATAGATCAATATACTCTGATTTATAGATCAATATACCCTGATGTATAGATCAATATACCCTGATTTATAGATCATTATACCCTGATGTATAGATCAATATACCCTGATTTATAGATCAATATACCCTGATTTATAGATCAATATACCCTGATATATAGATCAATATACCTTGATTTATAGATCAATATACCCTGATTTATAGATCATTATACCCTGATGTATAGATCAATATACCCTGATATATATAGATCAATATACCCTGATTTATAGATCAATATACCCTGATTTATAGATCAATATACCCTGATTTATAGATCAATATACCCTGATTTATAGATCAATATAACCTGATTTATAGATCAATATTCCCTGATTTATAGATCAATATACCCTGATGTATAGATCAATATACCCTGATATATATAGATCAATATACCCTGATTTATATATCAATATACCCTGATTTATAGATCAATATACCCTGATTTATAGATCAATATACCCTGATTTATAGATCAATATACCCTGATATATATGTATAGATCAATATACCCTGATGTATATATATATATATAGATCAATATACCCTTATATATATAGATCAATATACCCTGATGTATATATATATATATAGATCAATATACCCTGATATATATAGATCAATATACCCTGATAGATAGATCAATATACCCTGATTTATAGATCAATATACCCTGATTTATAGATCAATATACCCTGATATAGAGATCAATATACCCTGATTTATAGATCAATATACCCTGATATAGAGATCAATATACCCTGATTTATAGATCAATATACCCTGATATATAGATCAATATACCCTGATGTATATATATATATATATATATATATAGATCAATATACCCTGATATAGAGATCAATATACCCTGATGTATATATATATATATATATATATATAGATCAATATACCCTGATATAGAGATCAATATACCCTGATGTATATATATATATATATATATATAGATCAATATACCCTGATATAGAGATCAATATACCCTGATATAGAGATCAATATACCCTGATTTATAGATCAATATACCCTGATGTATAGATCAATATACCCTGATGTATAGATCAATATACCCTGATTTATAGATCAATATACCCTGATATAGAGATCAATATACCCTGATGTATAGATCAATATACCCTGATATAGAGATCAATATACCCTGATATAGAGATCAATATACCCTGATATAGAGATCAATATACCCTGATGTATAGATCAATATACCCTGATATAGAGATCAATATACCCTGATATAGAGATCAATATACCCTGATGCATAGATCAATATACCCTGATATAGAGATCAATATACCCTGATTTATAGATCAATATACCCTGATGTATAGATCAATATACCCTGATATAGAAATCAATATACCCTGATATAGAGATCAATATACCCTGATTTATAGATCAATATACCCTGATATAGAGATCAATATACCCTGATTTATAGATCAATATACCCTGATTTATAGATCAATATACCCTGATATATAGATCAATATACCCTGATATATAGATCAATATACCCTGATTTATAGATCAATATACCCTGATATAGAGATCAATATACCCTGATTTATAGATCAATATACCCTGATTTATAGATCAATATACCCTGATATATAGATCAATATACCCTGATGTATAGATCAATATACCCTGATGTATATATATATATATATATAGATCAATATACCCTGATATAGAGATCAATATACCCTGATATAGAGATCAATATACCCTGATGTATAGATCAATATACCCTGATATAGAGATCAATATACCCTGATGTATATATATATATATATATATATATATATATATAGATCAATATACCCTGATATAGAGATCAATATACCCTGATGTATATATATATATATATATATATAGATCAATATACCCTGATATAGAGATCAATATACCCTGATATAGAGATCAATATACCCTGATTTATAGATCAATATACCCTGATGTATAGATCAATATACCCTGATGTATAGATCAATATACCCTGATTTATAGATCAATATACCCTGATATAGAGATCAATATACCCTGATGTATAGATCAATATACCCTGATATAGAGATCAATATACCCTGATATAGAGATCAATATACCCTGATATAGAGATCAATATACCCTGATGTATAGATCAATATACCCTGATATAGAGATCAATATACCCTGATATAGAGATCAATATACCCTGATGCATAGATCAATATACCCTGATATAGAGATCAATATACCCTGATTTATAGATCAATATACCCTGATGTATAGATCAATATACCCTGATATAGAAATCAATATACCCTGATATAGAGATCAATATACCCTGATGTATAGATCAATATACCCTGATATAGAGATCAATATATCCTGATATAGAGATCACTATATCCTGATGTATAGATCAATATACCCTGATATAGAGATCAATATACCCTGATTTATAGATCAATATACCCTGATATAGAGATCAATATACCCTGATTTATAGATCAATATACCCTGATATAGAGATCAATATACCCTGCTTTATAGATCAATATACCCTGATGTATAGATCAATATACCCTGATTTATAGATCAATATACCCTGATATAGAGATCAATATACCCTGATATAGAGATCAATATACCCTGATGTATAGATCAATATACCCTGATGTATAGATCAATATACCCTGATTTATAGATCAATATACCCTGATATAGAGATCAATATACCCTGATATAGAGATCAATATACCCTGATGTATAGATCAATATACCCTGATATAGAGATCAATATACCCTGATATAGAGATTAATATACCCTGATGTATAGATCAATATACCCTGATATAGAGATCAATACACCCTGATATAGAGATCAATATACCCTGATGTATAGATCAATATACCCTGATATAGAGATCAATATACCCTGACTTATAGATCAATATACCCCGATATAGAGATCAATATACCCTGATTTATAGATCAATATACCCTGATATAGAGATCAATATACCCTGATTTATAGATCAATATACCCTGATATAGAGATCAATAGACCCTGATTTATAGATCAATATACCCTGATATAGAGATCAACATACCCTGATTTATAGATCAATATACCCTGATATAGAGATCAATATACCCTGATTTATAGATCAATATACCCTGATATAGAGATCAATATACCCTGATGTATAGATCAATATACCCTGCTTTATAGATCAATATACCCTGATTTATAGATCAATATACCCTGATATAGAGATCAATATACCCTGATATAGAGATCAATATACCCTGATTTATAGATCAATATACCCTGATATAGAGATCAATATACCCTGATTTATAGATCAATATACCCTGATATAGAGATCAATATACCCTGATTTATAGATCAATATACCCTGATATAGAGATCAACATACCCTGATTTATAGATCAATATACCCTGATATAGAGATCAATATACCCTGATTTATAGATCAATATACCCTGATATAGAGATCAATATACCCTGATGTATAGATCAATATACCCTGCTTTATAGATCAATATACCCTGATTTATAGATCAATATACCCTGATATAGAGATCAATATACCCTGATATAGAGATCAATATACCCTGATTTATAGATCAATATACCCTGATATAGAGATCAATATACCCTGATTTATAGATCAATATACCCTGATATAGAGATCAATATACCCTGATATAGAGATCATTATACCCTGATATATAGATCAATATACCCTGATATAGAGATCAATATACCCTGATTTATAGATCAATATACCCTGATATAGAGATCAATATACCCTGATATATAGATCAATATACCCTGATATATAGATCAACATACCCTGATATAGAGATCAATATACCCTGCTATATAGATCAATATACCCTGATATAGAGATCAATATACCCTGATATAGAGATCAATATACCCTGATTTATAGATCAATATACCCTGATTTATAGATCAATATACCCTGATATATAGATCAATATACCCTGATATATAGATCAATATACCCTGATTTATAGATCAATATACCCTGATATATAGATCAATATACCCTGATTTATAGATCAATATACCCTGCTTTATAGATCAATATACCCTGATATATAGATCAATATACCCTGATATAGAGATCAAATACCCTGATGTATAGATCAATATACAGATCAATATACCTTGATATATAGAGATCAATATACCCTGATATATAGATCAAATACCCTGATGTATAGATCAATATACAGATCAATATACCCTGATATATAGATCAATATACCCTGATATATAGATCAATATACAGATCAATATACCCTGATATATATATATATAGATCAATATACCCTGATATATAGATCAATATACCCTGATATATATAGATCAATATACCCTGATATATATATAGATCAATATACGTACCCTGAAATATATAGATCAATATACCCTGATATATAGATCAATATACCCTGATATATAGATCAATATACCCTGATATAGAGATCAATATACCCTGATATATAGATCAATATACCCTGATATATAGATCAATATACCCTGATATATAGATCAATATACCCTGATATATATATAGATTAATATACGTACCCTAATATAGAGATCAATAAATATATATTTATTTTTTTCACCTTATTTAACCAGGTAGGCTAGCTGAGAACAAGTTCTCATTTACAACTGCGACCTGGCCAAGATAAAGCATAGCAGTGTGAACAGACAACAACACAGAGTTACACATGGAGTAAACAATAAACAAGTCAATAACACAGTAGAAAAATAGAAAAACATTTTTTTTAAAGAGTCTATACACATTGTGTGCAAAAGGCATGAGGAGGTAGGCGAATAATTACAATTTAGCAGATTAACACTGGAGTGATAAATGATCAGATGGTCATGTGCAGGTAGAGATACTGGTGTGCAAAAGAGCAGAAAAGTAAATAAATAAAAACAAAATGGGGATGAGGTAGGTAAATTGGGTGGACTATTTACAGATGGACTATGTACAGTTGCAATATACCCTGATATATAGATCAATATACCCTGATATATAGATCAATATACCCTGATATATAGATCAATATACCCTGATATAGAGATCAATATACCCTGATATATAGATCAATATACTCTGATATATAGATCAATATACCCTGATATATAGATCAATATACCCTGATATAGAGATCAATATACCCTGATATAAATTCATAAATTAAGTTCACATATGTTATTTACAGTAATGTCATAGGCTGGAATTTTAATGAGCAAACGCTGCCACCTAGTGGCCAAAGGGACAGATGACACCAAACACTGTCTGGGTTCAGGAACAACCCGTCGTCCATTAGCTCCCACCACGTCGGTCATGGCAGATCTGAAGGAATGTGATAGGTGAAACGTTCCCCTTCCAATCAGCCTCAAGCCTTTGTCTTTCAATGGTGATTACTAATGCCTCAACAAGGAGTTCGTATTTTCACCATTTAATAGACTTAAAGTCAGGCTCTTTTTCCCCCCCCGGGAATCAAACCCTGGTGTTGTAAGCATCATGTTTTACCAACTGAGCTATATTCCACACAGTACTTGGTTTTTAATGTTATGATATTGTTTATGATAAATGTCATACATTGTTGTCAATACAGGCAGTTATCATAACAGCGATGGTATCAACATCCTATAATGAAGATATTTTTGGGAAGCTCACATTTCTAGAGATGTACATTAGGGCTAGTGTCTAATTCCAGATGACCACAGTAGTGAGTGGGAACTGTTGCTGATCTCTCTCTCTCACTCTGTGTGTGTGTGTGTGTGTGTGGTCAGGTACGGGTCCCAGAGGTAGAGCTATTTGTGAACCTGGGGGACTGGCCCCTGGAGAAGAGGAGACCCTCAGAGAGGCTTCACCCCATCTTCTCCTATTGCGGCTCCGTCTTATATGGGCACCAGAGCCCTTCAAGCTGCTACAGTGTGCCAGCTACAGGATCAAAAGAGCTGAGAAGTTTATCTTCACACTTCAACACGTTTAGTTCTTAAGGAAATTGACAGACTTTATTTTACTTATTCCATGGAAGGTCATCTCGCTGAGTCTACCTTTAATGAGGCACATAATGGCTTAGAAGAACATCAATAAAATGAGGGTCTGTCACTCCCTGGCCATAGAGAGGCCATAGAGAAGCTTTTTATTCTCTATTTTGGTTCGGCCAGGGTGTGACTAGGGTTCTATGTCCTTTTTTCTATGTTTTGTATTTCTATGTTGGCCAGGTATGGTTCTCAATCAGGGACAGCTGTCTATCGTTGTCTCTGATTGAGAACCATACTTAGGTACCCTTTTCCCCCACCAGTTTTGTGGGAAGTTAACGTTGTAGTTGTTCAGGGCCCAAAGCTTCACGGTTGTTTTGTTTTGTTCTTCGTTTTTGTCGGCGTCATTTTTAAATAAAGTTCAAATGTACGCTTACCAGGCTGCACCTCGGTCCAGTCCTTCAGCCAGCCATGACAGGGTCGAGACATGTAAAAATGTGAAAATGGTTTGGATGCGACTTTATGGAAAAATGTCAAAGCATGGAAATGAGAGATCGGTCATAAATAGGTTTGTTTTTGAGAGGATTCATTTGACATGTTTTAGATAGTCATTATTTGTTATTAACGTGGTGCCAGGGTCTTCAGCTGCTCTGGAATGCAATCCTCACAGACGACATGCAGATATAGTCATCTCATTCAAAACACATCCTGTCAAAGATGCCTACAACCGGGATTAACTCTTGTCCTCCCCCAGTCCCCAAATTCCTTATATTGAGCAAAGCAGACGGCACAATTTTCTTGTTTTTTTTAATTTACAGATTGCCACGGGCACACTCCAACACTCAGACATCATTTACAAATGAAGCGTGTGTGTTTAGTGAGTCGGCCAGATCAGAGGCAGTCGGGAAGACCAGGGATGTTCTCTGTTTAGTGAGTCGGCCAGATCAGAGGCAGTCGGGAAGACCAGGGATGTTCTCTGTTTAGTGAGTCCTCCAGATCAGAGGCAGTAGGGATGACCAGGGATGTTCTCTGTTTAGTGAGTCCTCCAGATCAGAGGCAGTAGGGATGACCAGGGATGTTCTCTGTTTAGTGAGTCCTCCAGATCAGCGTCAGTAGCGATGACCAGGGATGTTCTCTGTTTAGTGAGCCTGCCAGATCAGAGGCAGTCGGGAAGACCAGGGATGTTCTCTTGATAAGTCTGTGAATTTGACAATTTTCATGTCCTGCTAAGCATTCAAAATCTAATGAGTACTATTGTGTGTCAGGGAAAATGTACGGAGTAAAAAATACATTATTTTCTTTTGAAATGTAGTGAAGTAAAAGTTGTCAAAAATATAAATGGTAAAGTACAAATACCCCCCAAAACACAACTTACGTTGTAATTTAAGGTATTTTTTTTGTCATTTAAACCACTGTGTGTCTGTATGTTACATTTAAACACAATGCTGAACAGGATGTGTTAGCAAAAAGCAGGCACATCCTGTGACTCTCCAGGACAAAAACAATCGTACTATTGGTCCATCTTGTGACGCCATAGCCAGTATCCACGTCCTCAAAATAGTCTGAATGAATCAAAGAAATGTGTCGTTAATTCTGACGTTTCTGCAGAGCACTTAATTAACACTGAGGTAAAATAAGATTTTTTGTTGTTGTTTTTTTTAACCTTTATTCAGGCAAGTCAGATGACTGCGTCCAAGATGTCCGCCCGTTGTTTTCAAGATAATCTACTCGCGTATAAACTGCTTCACGGACCGTCTATACCCGGGTTGCCATCTTGCACACAGGGAGCAGTGCGAGCAGCGATGACGTCATCCAAAAACAGACATTGGGATGAATATAAAATGGCTGTGTGTGATGAAGAAAAAAAATTAAACGACCTCAACGACAATTATTAGAATAGTTCAATAAATGTTTTGTTTCCGGAAAGGTGATGACTAAAGTGGCTCAGTTCTTCTCTGTGTAACTCTGTATGGAAATTCCAGTACCGAAAGAAAAAACTGTAGGAGCAGTCGAAACTATGTTTTTAACACTTGAACCTTTGGCCCTTGGATCTTAGTCGTGCAATTTCACATCTAAGATATTTTGTGCAGTATTTGTCAAGTGGAAAAAAAATGGGATGAAAATGATTTATCTTAAACTTTTACATGTGAAGCGAAGACATAGCAGACCCTTCAAATACTTAATAGAAAGGCAGATACCCAGTTAGTTTTACAACTGAATGCTTCAACTGAAATGTCTCTTCCTGCATTTAACCCAACCCCTCTGTATCAGAGAGGGGAACAGTGTGTTAACTGCCTCGCTCAGGGGCAGAACGGCAGATTTTTTACCTTGTCAGCTCAGGGATTAGATCCAGCAACCTTTGTTACTGACCCAACACTCTAAACACTAGGCTACCGGCCGCCACAGAATCGCTACTGTTGACCAATCACAGACAAAGGGGGATCGGACTTCGGCTAGTCAACTTCGGCTTGCCTCGAAGGAGAAAAAACATGTAAGCATGAACTTCCGAAAAAAAACCTTTTCAAATATCATAATCTACAGCGTTCGGAAAGTAGTCAGACCTCTTGACTTTTTACACATTTTGTTACAGTTTTATTCTAAAATGGATAAAAATTGATTTGTTTTTTTCTCATCAATCTACACACAATACCCCACAATGACAACGCAAAAACAGGTTTTTAGACATTTTTGCAAATGTCCCTGGTGCTGGAAAAACATCCCCACAGCATGAATGCTGCCATCACATGCTTCATAGTAGTGATGCTGCCACCACCATGCTTCATAGTAGTGATGCTGCCACCACCATGCTTCATAGTAGTGATGCTGCCACCACCATGCTTCATAGTAGTGATGCTGCCGTCACCATGCTTCATAGTAGCGATGGTGCCAGGTTCCCTCCAGACGTGACGCTTGACATTCAGGCCAAATAGTTCAATCTTGGTTTCATCAGACCAGAGAATCTTGTTTCTCATTGTCTGAGAGTCCTTTAGGTGCCTTTTGGTAAACTCCAAGAGGCATGTTATGTGCCTTTAACTGAGGAGTGGCTTCCATCTAGAAACTCTACCACAAAGGCCTGATTGGTCTGCAGAGAGATGGTTTTCCTTCTGGAAGGTTCTCCCATCTCCACAGAGAAACTCTGGAGCTCTGTCAGAGTGACCATTGGGTTCTTGGTCACCTCCCTGACCAAGGCCCTTGCTCAGTTTGGCCTTCCCCAGATCTGTGCATCGACACAATCTTGTTTCGGAGCTCTATGGACAATTCCTTCGACCTCATGGCTTGGTTTTTTGCTCTGACATAAATTATCAAGTGTGGGACCTAACCTCGACAGGTGTGTGCCTTTCTAAATAATGTCCAATCCGTTGGATTTATAACAGCTGGACTCCAATCAAGTTGTAGAAACATCTCAAGGAGGATCAATGGAAACAGGAATGCACTTGAGCTCAACTTCGAGTCTCAAAACGCAAAAGGTCTGAATACTTTTCTAAGTAAGTTTTTTCAGTTTTATGGTGTATTGTGTGGAGATTGATGAACAAAAAAAAAAGACATTTATTTAATCAAATTTAGAATAAAGCTGTAACTTGACAAAACGTAGCAGCCCACTGATGTCCTCTTCCCTTTCCACAGGACGTAAGCACGATCAGTGGAGAGACAAATCTCTCTATCAGCCTGCAGGTAGGCACCAGGGGTGGGGAGTGACGGATGACATGTCAGGGATGACAAAAAACGGTCATCTGTTTTAATCGGGGTCTTATACCATGTAGAATGTGTTTTCACACCTAATGGGGTCTTATACCATGTAGAATGTGTTTTCACACCTAATGGGGTATTATACCATGTAGAATGTGTTTTCACACCTAATGGGGTATTATACCATGTAGAATGTGTTTTCACACCTAATGGGGTATTATACCATGTAGAATGTGTTTTCACACCTAATGGGGTCTTATACCATGTTGAATGTGTTTTCACACCTAATGGAGTAATATACCATGTAGAATGTGTTTTCACACCTAATGGGGTTTTATACCATGTAGAATGTGTTTTCACACCTAACGATACTTGATTGATAGTTTTACACAATTTTTTTTATAGTAAATGTTTTTCATTGTTTGTACGTTAACACCAGTCGTGTTATTGTCTGTCTCGATATGCACACACCATAGATCTCTGGTTCGAATTATACACAATATAAGCTATTATTTAAATGGTCACTAATCAGTAAATAAACATGTTATGACAAAAACAAATATTTGAGTTGATTTCATGATAACGACATGATGCTATTTTCCACGTTAGACTTCCGTGTTATAGCCCTATAGATTTCCTGTACGGATGGCTATAATAACCTTTTTGACAGGGTTATTGCTCAGGGAGCAAAAAAACAAATTCATAGTGTGTATTTAAATCATAATATACACACCTGCCTGTGGACTTTGAGTTTACAAACATGATAGTCAAATCATGTCTCCCAAATCATACACTTTTTAGATTATTGCGGTGGCATCGACTCCTGTACACTAGACGATGTCTTATGAAAGGAAAACAGTGAAGTTGAAAGTCGATGACATTAGAAGATAAGACGATAAACAAAGCAAATGGCCATTACCCAGACTCACTGTCATGTACTGTCATGTTGTGTCTTGTCTCTGTCCTTTCCCTTCACCCTGTCTCCCTCTGCTGGTCGTTGTTAGGTTACCTTTCCACCCCCTCTTTCCCCCAGCTGTGCCTTGTCTCCTCCTAACCACCTCGTCACCCCTTTTCCCACCTGTTCCCTTTTTCCCTCTGATTAGTCCCCTATATCTCTCTCTGTTTTTGTTCCTGTCCTTGTCGGATTCTTGTTTGTTGTGTTTCATGCCTGAACCAGACTGTCGTCATGTTTGCTGTAACCTTGTCTTGTCCTGTCGGAATCTGCCGGTCCGTCTGAGCCTACCTATGTTTGGTAATTAAAGAAGCTCTGTTTAAGTTAATTCGCTTTTGGGTCCTCATTCACGCACCGTAACACTCACCATTTCTTCACTGTTCATGTGCAATCAGAAGGAAGTGGTGGATGCGTTTATGGTTTCAAGGGTGGGTGAAAACAGAGTTGGGTGCTGTGGAATCGTTGAGGGGAACCAGAACAGAGTTGGGTGCTGTGGAATCGGTGAGGGTAACCAGAACAGAGTTGGGTGCTGTGGAATCGGTGAGGGTAACCAGAACAGAGTTGGGTGCTGTGGAATCGGTGAGGGTAACCAGAACAGAGTTGGGTGCTGTGGAATCGGTGAGGGGAACCAGAACAGAGTTGGGTGCTGTGGAATCGGTGAGGGGAACCAGAACAGAGTTGGGTGCTGTGGAATCGGTGAGGGGAACCAGAACAGAGTTGGGTGCTGTGGAATCGGTGAGGGGAACCAGAACAGAGTTGGGTGCTGTGGAATCGGTGAGGGGAACCAGAACAGAGTTGGGTGCTGTGGAATCGGTGAGGGGAACCAGAACAGAGTTGGGTGCTGTGGAATCGATGAGGGTAACCAGAACAGAGTTGGGTGCTGTGGAATCGGTGAGGGTAACCAGAACAGAGTTGGGTGCTGTGGAATCGATGAGGGTAACCAGAACAGAGTTGGGTGCTGTGGAATCGGTGAGGGTAACCAGAACAGAGTTGGGTGCTGTGGAATCGGTGAGGGTAACCAGAACAGAGTTGGGTGCTGTGGAATCGGTGAGGGTAACCAGAACAGAGTTGGGTGCTGTGGAATCGGTGAGGGGAACCAGAACAGAGTTGGGTGCTGTGGAATCGGTGAGGGTAACCAGAACAGAGTTGGGTGCTGTGGAATCGGTGAGGGTAACCAGAACAGAGTTGGGTGCTGTGGAATCGGTGAGGGTAACCAGAACAGAGTTGGGTGCTGTGGAATCGGTGAGGGTAACCAGAACAGAGTTGGGTGCTGTGGAATCGGTGAAGGGAACCAGAACAGAGTTGGGTGCTGTGGAATCGGTGAGGGGAACCAGAACAGAGTTGGGTGCTGTGGAATCGGTGAGGGTAACCAGAACAGAGTTGGGTGCTGTGGAATCGGTGAGGGTAACCAGAACAGAGTTGGGTGCTGTGGAATCGGTGAGGGGAACCAGAACAGAGTTGGGTGCTGTGGAATCGGTGAGGGGAACCAGAACAGAGTTGGGTGCTGTGGAATCGGTGAGGGGAACCAGAACAGAGTTGGGTGCTGTGGAATCGGTGAGGGGAACCAGAACAGAGTTGGGTGCTGTGGAATCGGTGAGGGGAACCAGAACAGAGTTGGGTGCTGTGGAATCGGTGAGGGGAACCAGAACAGAGTTGGGTGCTGTGGAATCGATGAGGGTAACCAGAACAGAGTTGGGTGCTGTGGAATCGGTGAGGGTAACCAGAACAGAGTTGGGTGCTGTGGAATCGATGAGGGTAACCAGAACAGAGTTGGGTGCTGTGGAATCGGTGAGGGTAACCAGAACAGAGTTGGGTGCTGTGGAATCGGTGAGGGTAACCAGAACAGAGTTGGGTGCTGTGGAATCGGTGAGGGTAACCAGAACAGAGTTGGGTGCTGTGGAATCGGTGAGGGGAACCAGAACAGAGTTGGGTGCTGTGGAATCGGTGAGGGTAACCAGAACAGAGTTGGGTGCTGTGGAATCGGTGAGGGTAACCAGAACAGAGTTGGGTGCTGTGGAATCGGTGAGGGTAACCAGAACAGAGTTGGGTGCTGTGGAATCGGTGAGGGTAACCAGAACAGAGTTGGGTGCTGTGGAATCGGTGAAGGTAACACAAAGTGGTCTTTGTGATAATTGTTTGTGTTTCTGCTGGTCAGAGGGAGAAGGTGTTAAACAAATGGGGGGCAAGAAATTTGAATTGTTTCTCACAAGAAAAGACTACCATTGAAAGGAGTGATTACTGGGAGAACAGTAAACGTTGATCAACTGAAGGGGAAGATTCCCGGTGTTTGTGATGCTCGCCATTTGGTGAGACAGACAGGGTGGCGGGAGTGGTGAAACAAGAGTCGTTGTCTGTTCTTTTGAGTGTTGATGTTGAGCCTTTTGCCCGACAAAGTCACGTTAGGAAATATAAGTTATCCTGTACGAGCTTTAGTGCTGAATACATTACGTTACAGGTGTCAAGCTTATGGGCAGTGTGTAGGAGGGAGATTCCTGGGTGTGAGAAGTGTGCAGAAGAGCATGCGACAAAGGAATGTGTAGTTTTGGGGAAAGAAGCGGTATGAGTTAATAATAGGGGTGCCCGTGGGGCTGGGGATTTGAAGTGTCCGGTGCGAGAGAGACATTTTGAGATTTCCAGAGTCTGAGAAGTGCAGAAGGTGTCGTATGTTGAGGCAGTGAAGAAGGGAGAGGAGGAAGGGTCAAGGGGGAAAGAGCCTGAGAGGATCCCAGTGAGTAGTAGATCTGTATCAGTACAGAGGGATAAATCAATATGCTTCAGTAAGATTGTCTTCTTAGCTTTCAAATCAATGGTTATCAACTGTACCACAGAAATGGAATGTAAGTGACAGAAAATTGAGGTGGAGAGAAGTATTTGGGTGTACGAGACTAGACGTCAAAAGACTTACAGGCTGTGTTGAGTGGTGGTGTCCCATCCTTTCAGGTTGTTGGCCTGAGGTAGGACTAAATAGATTTGAATAGTGAAGTAGGGTGGTGTCCCAGCCTTTCAGGTTGTTGACCTGAGGTAGGACTAAATAGATTTGAATAGTGGGGGAGGGTGGTGTCCCATCCTTTCAGGTTGTTGACCTGAGGTAGGACTAAATAGATTTGAATAGTGGGGGAGGGTGGTGTCCCATCCTTTCAGGTTGTTGACCTGAGGTAGGACTAAATAGATTTGAATAGTGGGGGAGGGTGGTGTCCCATCCTTTCAGGTTGTTGACCTGAGGTAGGACTAAATAGATTTGAATAGTGGGGGAGGGTGGTGTCCCATCCTTTCAGGTTGTTGACCTGAGGTAGGACTAAATAGATTTGAATAGTGGGGGAGGGTGGTGTCCCATCCTTTCAGGTAGTTGACCTGAGGTAGGACTAAATAGATTTAAATAGTGGAGGAGGGTGGTGTCCCAGCCTTTCAGGTTGTTGACCTGAGGTAGGACTAAATAGATTTAAATAGTGGAGGAGGGTGGTATTGTTTTGTATTATTATTATTAATTTATCGTGAGCGTAGTGTTAGATAGTAGAGTATTTAGTCATTGATTTTATTTTTTCAAGCAAAGTATAAGGGAGTTGTACTTCTGTCCAGTAGGTGGCGGTAATGCACCATTTATTAGATGCCCACCGACGTTAAACCTCATTGAAGAAGAAGACAAGACGACTGACGACATGGAAACGTTTGAAGAGGTATAATGTTTATGTTGACGATTGATACAAGTTATACAGTTTATGTAAGGTTGTGATAGAATACATGGCCAAGCATAAATGACTCACTAACTCAATAATGACTTTTACAGGACAGCTTGAACATCATTTTTGGTAAAAAACAAATCGTTACTGTCAGAGTTGTGTTGAGCGTCCCTGATAACGTAAGTGCTGTGCGGACTGCTGTCGTCGTGACGCACGGGACTGGAGGGGACGTCAACCTAAAGCATTTGGTTTCTCTGGCTCGTGTGCTTGCGTCGAATGGTCTGCTATGTCTTCGCTTCACGTGTAAAGGTTTAAACCTGGTTTACAGAGTGAAGGCTTACAATGCTGTTTTGGTAAGAATTATTTGTGAAATCCAGATTTGTGCATTGTCTTCATAGTTAAGAATAACACTAGAGTTTGTGTGCCATTTATGGAAATATTCTGTGTTATTTTGCAGGAACACTTGAAATATCTTAAGAAATTCACAATCAGACAAATATTCTTTGTTGGTAAGTAAGCAAACCATTTTTTTTTTTTACCTAAATGAAGCTTCAATTGGCCTGATGTATATCCCAGTTATGAGCCATGTCACATAACAACAAACCAATATAACCACATCATTCTGGAAGATATTTTTTTAATGTGTATTTGCACATAGCTCTCTAGGTCTACTGTATCTCTGACCCCTGGTCTACTGTATCTCTGACCCCTGGTCTACTGTATCTCTGACCCCTGGTCTACTGTATCTCTGATCCCTGGTCTACTGTACTTCTGACCCCTGGTCTACTGTACCTCTGACCCCTGGTCTACTGTACCTCTGACCCCTGGTCTACTGTACTTCTGACCCCTGGTCTACTGTATCTCTGACCCCTGGTCTACTGTACCTGTGACCTCTGACCCCAGGTCTACTGTATCTCTGACCCCAGGTCTACTATTCCTCTGACCCCTGGTCTACTGTTCCTCTGACCCCTGGTCTACTGTACCCCTGTTCTACTGTACCCCTGGTCTACTGTATCTCTGAACCCTGTTCTACTGTACCCCATGTCTACTGTACTTCTGACCCCTGGTCTACTGTACCTATGACCCCTGGTCTACTGTATTCCTGACCCCTGGTCTACTTTATCTCTGACCCCTGGTCTACTTTATCTCTGACCCCTGGTCTACTTTATCTCTGACCCCTGGTCTACTATACCTCTGACCCCTGGTCTACTGTACCCCCGGTCTGCTGTACCTTTGACTCCTGGTTCACTGTACTTCTGACCCCTGGTCTACTGTATCTCTGACCCCTGGTCTATTGTACCTCTGACCCCTGGTCTTCTGTACCTCTGACCCCTGGTCTACTGTACTTCTGACCCCTGGTCTACTGAATCTCTGACACTTGGTCAACAGTACCGCTGACCCCTGGTCTACTGTATCTCTGACGCCTGGTCTACTGAATCTCTGACCCCTGGTCTACTGAATCTCTGACCCCTGGTCTACTGAATCTCTGACCCCTGGTCTACTCTACCTCTGACCCCTGTTCTACTGTATTTCTGACCTCTGGTTTGCTGAATCTCTGACCCCTGGTCTGCTGAATCTCTGACCCCTGGTCTACTGAATCTCTGACACTTGGTCTACAGTACCGCTGACCCCTGGTCTACTGTACCTCTGACCCCTGGTCTACTGAATCTCTGACCCCTGGTCTACTGTACTTCTGACTCCTGGTCTACTGTATCTCTGACCCCTGGTCTATTGTACCTCCGACACCTGGTCTACTGTACCTCTGACCCCTGGTCCACTATACCTCTGACCCCTGGTCTACTGTACTTCTGACTCCTGGTCTACTGTATCTCTGACCCCTGGTCTATTGTACCTCCGACACCTGGTCTACTGTACCTCTGACCCCTGGTCCACTATACCTCTGACCCCTGGTCTACTGTACTTCTGGCCCCTGGTCTATTGTACCTCTGACCCCTGGTCTACTGTACCCCCGGTCTGCTGTACCTTTGACTCCTGGTTTACCGTACTTCTGACCCCTGGTCTATTGTACCTCTGATCCCTGGTCTACTGTATTTTTGACCCCTGGTCTACTGTATCTCTACCCCTGGTCTATTGTATCTCTGACCCCTGTTCTACTGTATCTCTACCCCTGGTCTATTGTATCTCTGATCCCTGGTCTACTGTACCTCTGACCCCTGGTCTACTGTATCTCTGACCCCTGGTCTACTGTATCTCTGACCCCTGGTCTACTGTACCTCTGACCCCTGGTGTACTGTACCCCTGGTCTACTGTACCTCTGACCCCTGGTCTACTGTATCTCTGACCCCTGGTCTACTGTATCTCTGACCCCTGGTCTACTCTACCTCTGACCCCTGGTCTACTGAATCTCTGACCCCTGGTCTACTGTACCTCTGACCCCTGGTCTACTGTATCTCAGACCCCTGGTCTACTGTATCTCTGACCCCTGGTCTACTGTACCTCTGACCCCTGGTCTACTGTATCTCTGACGCCTGGTCTACTGTACCTCTGACCCCTGGTCTTCTGTACCTATGAACCCTGATCTACTGTACCTCTGACCCCTGGTCTACTGAATCTCTGACCCCTGGTCTACTGTACCTCTGACCCCTGGTCTACTGAATCTCTGACCCCTGACCCCTGGTCTACTGTACCTCTTCACCAGGCAGCGATATTTGTACCGGTATACTTTTTTGAGTATTAGTGGTTACTGATGTCATTAGTATTGAGTTATTATTTAGCAGTCATTTTAGGAAGACAGGTCAAAGGTTATAGGTTACAGTATAAAGATACAGCTGAATACACATCATGTTGACATGGTGGAGGCTCCTCACTGTGTCCCCTCCCCACTTCAGGACGTTCTCTAGGGGCTCGAGCTGCCTCTGCCCTGGCCAGGCAGCTCAGTGTTCGACCAGAGGATGCAGTAGCAGGCCTCGTCTGTCTGTCCTTCCCCCTACACCCTCCAGGACAGACCCACGGACATCGCCAGCGGAGTGAGGACCTCCGGGGGTTGCCTACGGAGGTGCCTGTGTTGTTTCTGTCTGGCACTGCAGACAACATGTGTGAGAAGGTGAGAATGGCGTTGGGCGTCTTTTTGGACATTTTGCATAAATGACAGCAGATCGGAGTCCAGTGATCAGACAGAAACCGTAACAACACAGCTCTCTTTTTAATTAGTTTTTTATTCTGTGTGATATTTTATTGATTTTTCGTTTTTTAAACTGATAGGAGTAAAAAAAACATATACTCCCAATGTTGTGTTTCTGCAATAATGATTTCCTCCGTGTGTCCAGATCCTTCTGGAAGATGTCGTTAAAGAGATGAGATGTCCAACGACTGTTCGCTGGGTTGAAGGAGGCAACCATGGGCTGATAGTGAAGGGAAGGACAGAGGAGTCTGTCCAGGATGAACTCAACGCACATGTCTTATCATGGATTTTGGAACGAATTGCATGAAGCTGACTCTTTGATTCTAAATGAATTACTCTTTGATTCTAAACGAATTACTCTTGATTCTAAACGAATTACTCTTGATTCTAAACAAACTACTCTTGATTCTAAATGAATTACTCTTGATTCTAAACGAATTACTCTTGATTCTAAACAAACTACTCTTGATTCTAAACGAATTACTCTTGATTCTAAACGAATTACTCTTGATTCTAAACAAACTACTATTGATTCTAAACGAATTACTCTTGATTCTAAACAAACTACTCTTGATTCTAAATGAATTACTCTTGATTCTAAACGAATTACTCTTGATTCTAAACAAACTACTCTTGATTCTAAACGAATTACTCTTGATTCTAAACGAATTACTCTTGATTCTAAACAAACTACTCTTGATTCTAAATGAATTACTCTTGATTCTAAACGAATTACTCTTGATTCTAAACAAACTACTCTTGATTCTAAACGAATTACTCTTGATTCTAAACGAATTACTCTTGATTCTAAACAAACTACTCTTGATTCTAAACAAACTACTCTTGATTCTAAACGAATTACTCTTGATTCTAAACAAACTACTCTTGATTCTAAACAAACTACTCTTGATTCTAAATGAATTACTCTTGATTCTAAATGAATTACTCTTGATTCTAAATGAATTACTCTTGATTCTAAATTAATTACTCTTTGATTCTAAATGAATTACTCTTTGATTCTAAATGAATTACTCTTGATTCTAAACAAATTACCTCTTGATTCTAAATGAATTACTCTTGATTCTAAACAAATTACCTCTTGATTCTAAATGAATTACTCTTGATTCTAAATGAATTACTCTTGATTCAAAATGAATTACTCTTGATTCTAAATGAATTACTCTTTGATTCTAAATGAATTACTCTTGATTCTAAACGAATTACTCTTGATTCTAAACAAACTACTCTTGATTCTAAATGAATTACTCTTGATTCTAAACGAATTACTCTTGATTCTAAACAAACTACTCTTGATTCTAAACGAATTACTCTTGATTCTAAACGAATTACTCTTGATTCTAAACAAACTACTCTTGATTCTAAATGAATTACTCTTGATTCTAAACGAATTACTCTTGATTCTAAACAAACTACTCTTGATTCTAAACGAATTACTCTTGATTCTAAACGAATTACTCTTGATTCTAAACAAACTACTCTTGATTCTAAATTAATTACTCTTGATTCTAAACGAATTACTCTTGATTCTAAACAAACTACTATTGATTCTAAACGAATTACTCTTGATTCTAAACGAATTACTCTTGATTCTAAACAAACTACTCTTGATTCTAAACGAATTACTCTTGATTCTAAACAAACTACTCTTGATTCTAAACAAACTACTCTTGATTCTAAATGAATTACTCTTGATTCTAAATGAATTACTCTTGATTCTAAATGAATTACTCTTGATTCTAAATTAATTACTCTTTGATTCTAAATGAATTACTCTTTGATTCTAAATGAATTACTCTTGATTCTAAACAAATTACCTCTTGATTCTAAATGAATTACTCTTGATTCTAAACAAATTACCTCTTGATTCTAAATGAATTACTCTTGATTCTAAATGAATTACTCTTGATTCAAAATGAATTACTCTTGATTCTAAATGAATTACTCTTTGATTCTAAATGAATTACTCTTGATTCTAAACAAATTACCTCTTGATTCTAAAATAATTACTCTTGATTCTAAACGAACTATTCTTGATTCTAAAATAATTACTCTTGATTCTAAACAAATTACTCTTGATTCTAAAATAATTACTCTTGATTCTAAACAAACTACTCTTGATTCTAAATGAATTACTCTTGATTCTAAATGAATTACTCTTGATTCTAAACAAATTACTCTTGATTCTAAAATAATTACTCTTGATTCTAAACAAACTATTCTTGATTCTAAAAGAATTACTCTTGATTCTAAACAAACTATTATTGATTCTAAACAAACTACTCTTGATTCTAAATAAACTACTCTTGATTCTAACCGAATTACTCTTGATTCTAAACGAACTACTCTTTGATTCTAAACAAACTACTCTTGATCCTAAACGAATTTCTCTTGATTCTAAAGTTGTTGTTGCTCCACACATTCCATAGTGTGTTATTAGTGTAATATTATGAATATGTTGTGTTTATAATGTAGAAGAAATATATACTTTTATATATATATTTTTATTTATTTTTTGGGCTAAAGGTATTGACAGATTTGCAGTGAAGAATACACTCTGTGGGGTGCTTCTCTGAAACTGAGCGTTGCCTTCTAGTGGAGTGTGTTCAGGGAAGCCAAACTTCAAATCGAGTTGTATTTGTCACATTGCGCCGAATACAACTGTGAAAGTGTCAAATCCCATTGAGAGCATACGTCATTTCCAGAAAAAATGTTAAATTGTTGCATCTCGTTGTGTTGTTGTCCTCTGGTGGCTAGCTAGCCAGCTAGCTAAAATTGTCCCTTTCCTAAATTAGCCATGGATGGAGATAAGGATTTAGACTTGTGGTTTTACTTAGTTTTCCGTACCAGCCAATGATTATAACGGTGATTCTGATCCAACCATTAATTCATACATTGTTTACCAGGCCTGAGAGGATGGAAGTTCAATATGTAGCTAGATGTAGAAGGCTAATGTCAACTAGCTAACGTTGGAAGTTAGGCTAGCGAGCAAGCATTTTAGCCAGGTAGCCTAGGACAACAAAAACTATAAGTGTGTACTGTATGACAGAGTGATAGACCGTTTCAGCAGCATGAAAGAGAGGAGGATGGCGTTGGTGTTTCTCTACAAGTATAGTGAGTCAACATGTTTTCTACTCGCACGAACACACACACACACACACACACACACACACACACACACACACACACACACACACACACACACACACACACACACACACACACACACAACCCAGAAATCAGAACCATGGACAGCCACATCATATTTATCTTTCGTTGATTGGACTAAATATTTTTTTGGTTATCTTTTAGTTGTCTCAGTATTAGACGGAGCAGAGTTTAACTGTTGGTGATGGAATAGAGGAGGCAGCTCCTGTTTTCTTTGTGACTTGCTGTAACTCTCTGTGGTTCTACATCAATTTAGAGGTTTAGAGGTCCGAAAATGTCTGAAACAACTTGATTGACCATTGCTGTTATGTCACGTAATTGTCTGTTACTGTACATGCAATATGCTTTGTGGACATCACTGGACAAGAGGTTGTCATTTTGTAATAAAACAAAAATGAGGTTGAATTTATTCTGCCGCTGTGTCTTCTTATGGTCTCGGCCTTTAGGCCTCTAATATATATCAGGGTCGCAAGGCATGTGGATTAACAGGTTATAGAGAGAACAATGCAATTATCACAACACGTCGTTGTCTTTAGGTCTCTCTTTATGTAGTGTTGGGTTGTCTCTCTTTATGTAGTGTTTAGGTCTCTCTATGTAGTGTTTAGGTCTCTCTATGTAGTGTTTAGGTCTCTCTATGTAGTGTTGGGTTGTCTCTCTTTATGTAGTGTTGGGTTGTCTCTCTTTATGTAGTGTTGGGTTGTCTCTCTTTATGTAGTGTTTAGGTCTCTCTATGTAGTGTTTAGGTCTCTCTATGTAGTGTTTAGGTCTCTCTATGTAGTGTTAGGTTGTCTCTCTTTATGTAGTGTTGGGTTGTCTCTCTTTATGTAGTGTTGGGTTGTCTCTCTTTATGTAGTGTTGTGTTGTCTTAGGTCTCTCTTTATGTAGTGTTGTGTTGTCTTAGGTCTCTCTTTATGTATTGTTGGGTTGTCTCTCTTTATGTAGTGTTGGGTTGTCTCTCTTTATGTAGTGTTGGGTTGTCTCTCTTTATGTAGTGTTGGGTTGTCTCTCTTTATGTAGTGTTGTGTTGTCTTATGTCTCTCTTTATGTAGTGTTGTGTTGTCTTAGGTCTCTCTATGTAGTGTTGGGTTGTCTCTCTTTATGTAGTGTTGTCTCTCTTTATGTAGTGTTGTGTTGTCTCTCTTTATGTAGTGTTGGGTTGTCTCTCTTTATGTAGTGTTGGGTTGTCTCTCTTTATGTATTGTTGGGTTGTCTCTCTTTATGTAGTGTTGTCTCTCTTTATGTAGTGTTGGGTTGTCTCTCTTTATGTAGTGTTGTGTTGTCTCTCTTTATGTAGTGTTGGGTTGTCTCTCTTTATGTAGTGTTGGGTTGTCTCTTTTTATGTAGTGTTTAGGTCTCTCTATGTAGTGTTTAGGTCTCTCTATGTAGTGTTTAGGTCTCTCTTTATGTAGTGTTGGGTTGTCTCTCTTTATGTAGTGTTGGGTTGTCTCTCTTTATGTAGTGTTTAGGTCTCTCTATGTAGTGTTTAGGTCTCTCTATGTAGTGTTTAGGTGTCTCTATGTAGTGTTGGGTTGTCTCTCTTTATGTAGTGTTGGGTTGTCTCTCTTTATGTAGTGTTGGGTTGTCTCTCTTTATGTAGTGTTGGGTTGTCTCTCTTTATGTAGTGTTGTGTTGTCTTAGGTCTCTCTTTATGTAGTGTTGTGTTGTCTTAGGTCTCTCTTTATGTATTGTTGGGTTGTCTCTCTCTATGTAGTGTTGTGGTGTCTCTCTTTATGTAGTGTTGGGTTGTCTCTCTTTATGTAGTGTTGGGTTGTCTCTCTCTATGTAGTGTTGTGGTGTCTCTCTTTATGTAGTGTTGGGTTGTCTCTCTTTATGTAGTGTTGGGTTGTCTCTCTTTATGTAGTGTTGGGTTGTCTCTCTTTATGTAGTGTTGGGTTGTCTCTCTCTATGTAGTGTTTAGGTCTCTCTATGTAGTGTTTAGGTCTCTCTATGTAGTGTTAAGGTCTCTTTATGTAGTGTTGTGGTGTCTCTCTTTATGTAGTGTTGTGGTGTCTCTCTTTATGTAGTGTTGGGTTGTCTCTCTTTATGTAGTGTTGGGTTGTCTCTCTCTATGTAGTGTTGTGGTGTCTCTCTTTATGTAGTGTTGGGTTGTCTCTCTTTATGTAGTGTTGGGTTGTCTCTCTTTATGTAGTGTTGGGTTGTCTCTCTTTATGTAGTGTTGGGTTGTCTCTCTTTATGTAGTGTTGGGTTGTCTCTCTTTATGTAGTGTTTAGGTCTCTCTATGTAGTGTTAAGGTCTCTTTATGTAGTGTTGTGTTGTCTTAGGTCTCTCTTTATGTATTGTTGGGTTGTCTCTCTTTATGTAGTGTTGTGTTGTCTTAGGTCTCTCTTTATGTATTGTTGGGTTGTCTCTCTTTATGTAGTGTTGGGTTGTCTCTCTTTATGTAGTGTTGGGTTGTCTCTCTTTATGTAGTGTTGGGTTGTCTCTCTTTATGTAGTGTTTAGGTCTCTCTTTATGTAGTGTTGGGTTGTCTCTCTTTATGTAGTGTTTAGGTCTCTCTTTATGTAGTGTTGGGTTGTCTCTCTTGTCGTGATGTGTTTTGTTGTCCTATATTTTGAATCCCAGTCCCTGTCCCAACAGGAGGCCTTTTGTCTTTTTGGTAGGCCGTCAATGTAAATAAGTATTTGTTTTTAACTGACTTGCCTAGATAAATAAGGGTTAAATAAATAACTAGGTTTTAGGCAGGGTAACCTAGTGGTTAGAGCGGTGGACTAGTAACCATAAGGTTAGAAGTGTGGTTGGGGTGGTAGGGGTAGTGGAAGTGTAGTAGGGGTGGTAGTAGTAGACTTGTGGTAGTAGAAGTGTAGTAGGGGTGGTGGTAGTAGAATTATGGTACTGGTGGTAGTAGTAGAAGTGTAGTAGGGGTGGTGGTAGTAGAAGTGTGGTACTGGTGGTAGTAGTAGTGGTAGCGAGATGATATGTTTTGCATGTTATCAGTCCGCATGCAGCCACACCACCTTCCTGTAGACTACAAGTCTACACCTGCATCTGGGATGACCCTTCTTCTCATCATGTGATGGTTACAATGACGTTGTAAGGAAGGGTGTGTCTCTTGACAAATACAAACTTCACTATCTGTTTATGTCCTCAAACAACAATGCCTGTGTAATTCTGACATGACAATTTCACGCAACTCATCAGTCTAGAATGGGGATGTGTATGGTGCTCAATTTACCCCATACAACACTAATGTTTATGTCCCCTGAACAGGAAGGGCTGTGGTATTCAGACTACAGTCTGTGTTATGACATCCTGAAGTTTGAAGCAGGTTAATCAACAGCGCCTCCTGGTGGCAGTCAACAGCACCTCCTGGTGGCAGTCAACAGCACCTCCTGGTGGCAGTCGGCAGCACCTCCTGGTGGCAGTCAACAGCGCACCCTGGTGGCAGTCAACAGTGCACCCTGGTGGCAGTCAACAGCGCCTCCTGGTGGCAATCAACAGCGCCTCCTGGTGGCAGTCAACAGCACCTCCTGGTGGCAGTCAACAGCGCCTCCTGGTGGCAGTCAACAGCGCACCCTGGTGGCAGTCAACAGCGCACCCTGGTGGCAGTCAACAGCGCACCCTGGTGGCAGTCAACAGCACCCCCAGGTGGCACATCTTGGTCACGACAATCTGCATGATACACAACATCAGTGTGACACCCTGCTGATACATGACCATGAACGAAGACAGGTTCTCATTCTGAAATGGAAAAGCTTGAATGGGTTCATCTAAATCAGATACTGTTGTACCCCCCCCCCTCCCCCCCAAGCAACAATATATGTTATTACCCCATGCACCAGTCTGTCCCATTCTCCACCACTGACGACATGAGCTTTATTAAATACCCCCAGTTGAAATGATGAGTGGACCCTGTTAACTTAATTTTAGTTATGTGGTCAAAGTGCTTAATAACCTGATAGCATGAATACTTTAAGTCCTCCATGCATTATGCACAGGACAGGGCCACTCTATAATGACGGTCCATAGATAGAAGTGCAGTTTTATAAATAGCCGCGTGCTAATCTGCTCCCTACAGTCAGTGGGATGGAACATGGCTAAACTAAAGGGCTAGATAATGAAAATTAAAAACCGAGATGGCAGCAAGATTCTGTACTCTAAAACAGCAGCACACGAATAGTGGCTCAACGAAATGCCCTCATCCAAGATGAAAGACATGATATAATAAGTTAACATACAAAATTAATTGAGCAGTATTGTCAACTCGCCACGTGAGGCCGACTGAACTCGCACATCTCCAGGTCGATCGTATCTGACTCCTGCACTCCCGTCCACCAATTAATCAATCAAGCAAGCAAGCTCTCTCAGGGGAAGAATTAAGACCCCGCCCCAAAAAAACATAGCAGATAAACAACAGATCTTAGTTTACTCACGGGTGTTTTGGAATCTCTGACCTCAACCTCAGGAGCCAGGGAGAACAGAGATAAGAGAGGACTTTCCCACATTACTCCTGCTGATCAAACGCGCCTGGCAACAGACACCATCTCCTTGGGCAATATTACAATAGAGCACAGCAGAGATTTTGCTCCAACCTGACACTTCTTGGTCCAAAGCACTCAATGGTGTTGACATTTGAACTGTTATGTTTGTGCTATGAGCATAATTCCAATGCAAGAACACAAATGACGCCCCTGGGTATAGTTACATGTCAGTACGTTTCACCATAGAAAAAGATACAATCTTTTCATGAGCGGCATGATTTTCCATGTTTGAAGCAGGCCTGTAGGCCTATTTGTTTGGCAAGACAGCTGCGCATGGCTGTATCTCACTGTAGTGGGCTGTAGGCTGTATCTCACTGTAGTAGGCTGTATCTCACTGTAGTAGGCTGTATCTCACTGTAGTAGGCTGTATCTCACTGTAGTAGGCTGTATCTCACTGTAGTGGGCTGTAGGCTGTATCTCACTGTAGTAGGCTGTAGGCTGTATCTCACTGTAGTAGGCTGTATCTCACTGTAGTGGGCTGTAGGCTGTATCTCACTGTTGTAGGCTGTATCTCACTGTAGTAGGCTGTATCTCACTGTAGTGGGCTGTATCTCACTGTAGTAGGCTGTAGGCTGTATCTTACTGTAGTGGGCTGTAGGCTGTTTCTCACTGTAGTGGGCTGTAGGCTGTATCTCACTGTAGTAGGCTGTATCTCACTGTAGTAGGCTGTATCTCACTGTAGTAGGCTGTATCTCACTGTAGTAGGCTGTAGGCTGTATCTCACTGTAGTAGGCTGTAGGCTGTAGGCTGTATCTCACTGTAGTAGGCTGTATCTCACTGTAGTAGGCTGTATCTCACTGTAGTAGGCTGTAGGCTGTATCTCACTGTAGTAGGCTGTATCTCACTGTAGTAGGCTGTATATCACTGTAGTAGGCTGTATCTCACTGTAGTAGGCTGTATCTCACTGTAGTGGGCTGTAGGTTGTATCTCACTGTAGTGAGATGCAGGGGCGGAGAACAGGCGGAGGAGACCTGAGCGTCTCGTCGTTATTTACAGATCTCTGTTACACTCAGAATGCAGCAGGCCAGAGGCAAGGATCCTGGATAGCAAGTCGGCTAATTAGCTAGCAAGCTCTCTTACTTGTTTAGTTGAAAGCCCTCTCGCAATTCGACAATAAATTAAACTCACCCCGATATTATGCCAATAACAACTAACCTGTGTGAACATGGCTGAGATGTTACAGGCTAATACCAAAACAGCAACAAAAAAATGTGTTTGGTAAATGAACATCCCAGTACTGCCTTTACTCTTTTCCATTGCAATCAATCGATGTTAAACATGAACCAAAATTCAACATTGCTACGTACTCAGAGATCTGAAAATTCTTACTGGGTTCCAGGTAACTTTCCCCATTGTTACCACAGAAACACCAGTTCGATGATTCATAGAAAAAAAAAGGGAACTAAGGAGGACATACGCAGGAGATCCGGGAATCATCCAAACAGGATTTCTGGAAAACCCTGCAGATTATTTTTTTTTAGAAACCCTAGTTTCAGACCAAGTAAACGTTGTTTTCTTTCTCAAATCACTTTGTTTACATTTCTGTTTGTTTACTAAGAGGCGATGTTGACTGTCCAGCTGGTTGGCCTTGGCAACATCTCCCTCACCTCTAGTCTCACACTTTTATGATTAACATTTGGATGTAATAAATGTATCACTAGTCACTTTATACAATGCCACTTAATATAATGTTCGCGTTCCTACTGTACTCTATATCATCTACTTCATCTTTATGTAATACATGTATCACTAGCCACTTTAAACTATGCCACTTTGTTTACATACCCTACATTACTCATCTCATATGTATATACTGTACTCTATACCATCTACTGCATCTTGCCTATGCCGCTCTATACCATCACTCATTCATATATTTTTATGTACATATTATTATTTGTTCCTTTACACTTGTGTGTATAATGTAGTTGTAGTGAAATTGTTAGATTACTTGTTAGATATTACTACACTGTCGGAACTAGAAGCACAAGCATTTCACTACACTGTGTATGTGATGTCGTGGTAATTTCCTGTAGTACTAAGTAAAAGGAGAGTTTACAAACCACACACAAGTCAGAGTTATACTTTAAACTTCATCTTTTAATAATATGAGCTTCACCATAGCCCTGTGACTCTCAGATCAATTCAGTGTCTATAAATGAATTCTCTGAGAGTGCTTACAAAATAATACTTAATCTTTTATAGCCAAGATACACCCCTCTCAACTCACATGACGAACCACAGATCTCAGGAACTTCACAAAGACCTTTTACTTGAAAGAGGATTATCCCATAGCCAGATAGCATTGGCTATAAATTATCGTTCAGTTTGGTCTCCTAAGACGAGGTTCTACTTCTCGTTCTTGGTACTTCCTATTACCAAAACCATTACCTTATCCAATGGCATATATCAATTGTCGATTCTAGATACTCCCATCTCAAATACAACCCACCCCTGGACAAGCTCTCTGAGAGGAGTGAGCCTCTAGGTCATATACTAGGTCAAGACAAGTTTCAACATCAGAGGGGACATACAATGGTTCCAGATACTGCCATACTCCTCCCCCCAATGGGAAAAGGACGAAGTGACTGGAGTACAGACATTGTGGAGCCCTTCACAAGGTTTAACAGATATTCACATATGAAGATGACTCCTGACCTCTCCCCTCTCTGGGCCCAAAGTGACTTTTTACCCACATAAGCATATTATGAAAGTAGATAAATCATCTTATTTATCAATGTTACCTAAATAATTCTGATTCAACTACGACAGTGACCAATAAAATTTGATTTGTCCTCCTCATCCCTACCTATCCACCCACTAGTCTCCTAACCCTGTGAGTTCTACTTGCTGCAGTGATTGATGCTGAACTGCATCAGCTAATTCAGAGAAATCATATCACTCTCTACAGTGTACCCCCCCCCCCCCCCCCCAAACCTCATCCATTGACACTGTAGGCCTCGGTTACATACGATAATCATGCAGATGATTCTGTTTCATTCATCACCAACAAGGTAGATTTAGTATGTAACACTTTGTAAGTCATGTTCCTGTGTGTGAATCATCAGTTGCCTCGGCTCCGGGCTGATATAAAGGGAGAAGAGTTGCTCTGTGCGACCTCATCGTGACTACTTAGTAAATGAGAGTGTGTCCTCTGCGTTTTTTTCAGAGTGAAGAGAATGATGATCCCTAAATCACATTCCAACAGGAATTACCAGCGAGGACAGGATACATTATGACCCCCAGAATGAACTCTGGCCATTTACAGTACCAGTCAAAAGTTTGGACACACCTACTCATTCAACGTTTTTTGAATGAGGGAAGTAGGGTTGGAGAGAGAGAGAGGAGAAGTTGTAGGGAGGGAGGGAGGGATGAGAGCATGGAGAGAAGTTGGAGGGAGGGAGGGATGAGAGCATGGAGAGAAGTTGGAGGGAGGGAGGGATGAGAGCATGGAGAGAAGTTGTAGGGAGGGAGGGATGAGAGCATGGAGAGAAGTTGGAGGGAGGTAGGGATGAGAGGATGGAGGGAGGCCCTCTTTGGCTCTCCTCTCTCATGGGTCTATCCCCTAAGATCAAATGCCAGACCAATCAATCAATCATCCCCAAGCAGACATCCATAGCAGAGCCATTATAGCGTTTACCTCCCCAGGGTCTCTATCAACAAAATAAAAATGAAATGTACTGTCCCCAAACAACCCAACCACCAACTCCATCATCTCTCTCTCCTTCTTTATGATGACGGTGTAATTTTAATATTTGTGTGGTCTGTACAGGGCTGGCTATATTGTGAGACACATGCAGTAAGCAGTGGGGCCCGTGACTACTCCGGGGCCCGTGACTACTCCAAGGCCCGTGGCCCGTGACTACTCCAAGGCCCCGGGCCCGTGACTACTCCAAGGCCCGGGGCCCGTGACTACTCCAAGGCCCCGGGGCCCGTGACTACTACAAGGCCCGGGGCCCGTGACTACTCCAAGGCCTGGGGCCCGTGACTACTCCAAGGCCCCGGGCCCGTGACTACTCCAAGGCCTGGGGCCCGTGACTACTCCAAGGCCCCGGGCCCGTGACTACTCCAAGGCCCGGGGCCCGTGACTACTCCAGGGCCCGTGACTACTCCAAGGCCCGGGGCCCGTGACTACTCCAAGGCCCGGGGCCCGTGACTACTCCAAGGCCCGGGGTCCGTGACTTCTCCAAGGCCCGGGTGTGACATTGTAGCACGAGGAAAGAGTCCGGCTGGTGATTATCCACAATAACACACACTACAATCTAAGAGCTAATTGTGTGTAAACTGACAGTGATTTATCATGCATGCTGACCTCCGCTGCCACTACAAGACACTACAACCACATTCATTTGCATGTTAACAACTATCGCCCCCAACCACTTAGCTCTGTCCCCTATGCCTCCATCTTTTGCTTGACAGGGACACAAAGCAATGTTCTCTGCCTGCCACTCCTTTTGTGTGAGCAGGGGGACGAGGTACCGAAGCAGTGTATCAAGTCCGGAGGTCAAACTATCAATACGTCTCCTAGACACGCCAACACACATCAAGCACTCGCCGCGAGGGAAACCAACGCTTGTCAGAGATTATCACAGTGCGTTTCTGAATATATCTTCCCATTTGCGCCTAGCGTTGGGGAGGCTGACAACAGTTTGTGTCCAATAGGTAGTGTATATTCAGTCTAACACCTGGAGCAACCATTGCTACTCGGAGTCGATCAACGTTATTAAACATCACTGTTTGGCTCACAAAATCTTGTTCAACTCGGGTGAAACGCAAAAGCTGTAAACTCTCAATCGATATCTGAGCTCTGCAAAGAACCCTGTCTCTACCATCTCCTGTGTTTTATTCTTGAAAGGGATACTAGCATGCTAGTAGATACCCATAGACATCCAGTCATTGCGCTAATGCTAGTTAGCATTGGCTCACGAAACTACCTCTGTAACTTCCTTCATACTGGACACAGGGACATAGAAAATGTATCCGCAAGTTCACCTGACTCTGGGGAAGTAGATCCCAAAGTCTCCCTTTCAGCGTCTGCCTTAAATACAGCATAACTATTTTGGCAGGTGGTGTTGTTGCTGATGATTAGGAAACTAGCATCTAGCGCTCAGGGATATCGATTGTGTCTTCGCTGCCAAGACTCCCGGCTCTACTCCTCCGCTGACATAGATATAGAGGAGGGGAGGGGGAGGGGGCAGTGACCTTGAGCCAGGATCCAGGAAGATGATAAATTAGCCACGGGAAGGAAATGAAGTGAAAACAAACCGTGGTTGGAGACGCCTGCCAGGATACGTGCTGATTTTATGTAGTTGTGGGACTGTAGTCCTGGTCATAGGGAGTGAATATGTTTAGTTTTCCCCTGAAACCAGTTTACATCTGAAACAGCAAAACTACAAATTGTTTGTCAGATTCTGAACCACGTTGAGAAAGTGTCACCTGGTTTCTTCAGCAAAAATGAAGAAGCACTTGACGCACTGTCCTTTCCAGTGCTGAGGACTGAACACACACACATACACCCCACCCACACACACACACACACACACACACACACACACACACACACACACACACACACACACACACACACACACACACACCAAACCCCACACACATCCCTTTATCCCTCTCTCTCTTTCCACATAGATTATTTATCCCCTCCATCCCTCAGGGTCAGCTCCCAGTTCCATCACTCTGTCTGGAGTTTTAGCCTCCTCACTGGAGAGAGACGCCCAGCCCAGAGCAGCCAATAAGAGATTTTAAGAAGCCTTACTTTGTAATTTTCTCCCTCCACCCCCCCCCCCTTTCACTAAAGGGAGAGGTGAAAACAAACTCAGGAAGCTAGTGTAGACTAGAGTTAAGACAGCTCAGCGATTAGAGAAAATAATAGTTTCCTGGACAGTGAGTTAAGGAAGGTGGTGCTATGAAAGCCCTGTGGTGACACCGAGTGAGTGTTCTCAGACGACAGGAACCAGTGTTAAGGTTTTCACGACAACGCAGGGGGTTCTGAGACAATAACAACAAACTGGGGTTCAGAGACAATAACAACAAATGGGTTCTGAGACAGTAACAACAAACAGGGGTTCTGAGACAATAACAACAAATGGGTTCTGAGACAGTAACAACAAACAGGGGTTCTGAGACAATAACAACAAACGGGTTCTGAGACAATAACAAACAGGGGTTCTGAGACAATAACAACAAACGGGTTCTGAGACAATAACAACAAACTGGGGTTCTGAGACAATAACAACAAATGGGTTCTGAGACAATAACAACAAACGGGTTCTGAGACAATAACAACAAACGGGTTCTGAGACAATAACAAACAGGGGTTCTGAGACAATAACAACAAACGGGTTCTGAGACAATAACAACAAACTGGGGTTCTGAGACAATAACAACAAACTGGGGTTCTGAGACGATAACAACAAACAGGGTTCTGAGACAATAACAAACAGGGGTTCTGAGACAATAACAACAAACAGGGGTTCTGAGACAATAACAACAAACAAGGGTTCTGAGACAATAACAACAAACGGGTTCTGAGACAATAACAACAAACTGGGGTTCTGAGACAATAACAAACAGGGGTTCTGAGACAATAACAACAAACAGGGGTTCTGAGACAATAACAACAAACAGGGGTTCTGAGACAATAACAACAAACTGGGGTTCTGAGACAATAACAACAAACTGGGGTTCTGAGACAATAACAACATACTGGGTTTCTGAGACAATAACAACAAACTGGGGTTCTGAGACGATAACAACAAACGGGTTCTGAGACAATAACAACAAACGGGTTCTGAGACAATAACAAACAGGGGTTCTGAGACAATAACAACAAACGGGTTCTGAGACAATAACAACAAACGGGTTCTGAGACAATAACAAACAGGGGTTCTGAGACAATAACAACAAACGGGTTCTGAGACAATAACAACAAACTGGGGTTCTGCGACGATAACAACAAACAAGGGTTCTGAGACAATAACAACAAACGGGTTCTGAGACAATAACAACAAACTGGGGTTCTGAGACAATAACAACAAACAGGGGTTCTGAGACAATAACAACATACTGGGTTTCTGAGACAATAACAACAAACTGGGGTTCTGAGACAATAACAACAAACAGGGGTTCTGAGACAATAACAACAAACTGGGGTTCTGAGACAATAACAACAAATGGGTTCTGAGACAATAACAACAAACAAGGGTTCTGGATGTGGATCAACACAGGAGGAGGAGACAGACAGAGAGAGGGAGGGAGGAGACAGAGAGAGAGAGAGAGATATAGAAAGAGAGAAGAGGAGGAGATAGAGATAGGAGAGGGAGGGAGGGAGGTAGGGGGAGGCAGAGGGAGACAGAGAGATATATAGACAGAGAGAAGTGGAGGAGCGAGAGAGAGGAGGAGACAGACAGAGAGGGAGGGAGGAGACAGAGAGAGAGAGAGAGATATAGAAAGAGAGAAGAGGAGGAGATAGAGATAGGAGAGGGAGGGAGGGAGGTAGGGGGAGGCAGAGGGAGACAGAGAGATATATAGACAGAGAGAAGTGGAGGAGCGAGAGAGAGGAGGGGGAGAGAGAGAGGGAGGGAGGTAGGGGGTGACAGAGAGATATATAGACAGAGAAGAGGAGGAGACAGAGAGGGGGGAAGGAGGAGGGGGAGACAGAGATAGGTAGGTGGGAGAGACACAGAGAGATAGGGAGGGAAGAGGGGGAGGGAGGGAGACAGAGTGCACACTCCCGTGTGTGTGTATGTGTGTGTGCAGTATTGCACTCTGCTCCCCATCTCTCTGACTCTCTAAAGAGCCCTTCTGCTCAAGACCACAACAGTTGTTCCTTCTGAGCCCCTCCAGTCCCCCTCCCTCCTCTGTCAGAAGGTCTAAACCTCTGACGTTAGGCTCTTCCCATGGCTGAACAGCAGCAGTTTCAAGACTTGCTGTTGTCCATTGTGACTCGCTGGACGCTGACATCACTGTTCATACTAACAACGTGTTTATTTGGATAATAAGGCAACTTCTGGCACTTCACCCACGGCTCGGACCAAAACTTGGATCACGGTTCCAGGTAGAAACCTTTCCACAGAGGGTTCTACATGAAACCCCAAATAGTTCTACTTGTAATAAAAAACGGCTATATTGGGAACCTAAATGGGTTCTCCTATGGGGACAGCTGAAGAATCCTTTTCAGAACCCTGGTGAGATTGACTCTTTTGAGCAACTCTGTATCTTGGTTGTGTTTGTTACCTCCTGGGGTTGTGTGTTGAGTGTCTCACTCTGTCTCTCTCTCTCTGTCTCTCTCTCTGTCTCTCTGTCTCTCTCTGTCTCTCTCTCTGTATCTCTGTCTCTCTCTCTCTGTCTCTCTGTCTGTCTCTCTCTCTCTGTCTCTCTCTGTCTCTGTCTCTGTCTCTCTCTCTCTCTCTCTGTCTCTCTCTCTGTCTCTCTGTCTCTCTCTGTCTCTCTGTCTCTCTCTCTGTCTCTCTGTCTCTCTGTCTCTCTCTGTCTCTCTGTCTCTCTCTGTCTCTCTGTCTCTCTCTGTCTCTCTGTCTCTCTGTCTCTCTGTCTCTCTCTGTCTCTCTCTGTCTCTCTCTGTCTCTCTCTCTCTGTCTCTCTCTCTCTCTCTGTCTTTCTCTGTCTCTGCGGGTTTCAGACCCGACTAGACGCTACCCGCTGCCTGGTTAAGGCAGTGATTAATTGAGCAGGTCTGGCAGTCCTGAAGCTCCCTGCATGGTTCATTTGTTATGCATTTTATACCTTCATAATCCATCTTAGAATTTCATCAAATATTTCATCGTCCTTTTGTATGAGGAGACATTTTCTTCTCCACAGAAGTGATGAATAGGTTTATGTCAGTGCTGTTGTCAGAAATATGCCCGGCACAGTTAGTGGGATCTGGGAAGACTTGCCACTGACTAGCACCAAATCCAACAATTTCTTTGTTTACTATAATGTTTGGGCATTTATCTACTTTGTATTAAATGATGTTCTTTTAAACAAGTGTAATTCTGGAGCCATTGTCCTGTTGGGATGAGTTGAAAGTTACCTGGTGTTACATAGAGTTTTACTGATACAGCCAACATTACCATATATTTTCAGTGTAGACTATGTAGCCTAGAGATCAAGTAAACTAAGTGTCTTCATTTGACTCATTAGTACCGTTTTTCAGTTGCTGGTGTTTGAATATCATTTCACAGTCCTCCACCGGTGGACCCTACCAGCAGATGGCAGTAGAGCCCCATGGATCGCCAGCCAGTGGCTGAGTCACACAGAGTTTACCATCTGTTGCCTTGCATGGGGTACTGGGAGCCTTCAGACAGAGTGTGTGAACCTAAATCATGTTACCCAGTGTCTCTTCCCCTCTCTTCCCAGCCAAGCTCACTCACATCAGCTGATAACAACACGAGGGAGAGGGCGGCGGGGGGAGTGAGTGGAACAGAGTCTGTTAGCTAGGGTTACCTTCAGAGAGGCTTGCTATGGGATGTGTTAACAATCGGGGATGACAGTGTTGGTGAATGTCAGAGGGACAGAGAGATATGACGGAGTTATTACTGGGACTGGAGACACTGGAAATATTATGGAGACTGTGGGGACTGGAGACTGTGGGGACAGGAGACTGTGGGGACAGGAGACTGTGGATACGGGAGGACTGGAGACTGTGAGGACTGGAGACTGTGAGGACTTGAGACTGTGAGGACTTGAGACTGTGAGGACTGGAGACTGTGAGGACTGGAGACTGTGAGGACTGGAGACGATGTGGACTGGAGACGATGTGGACTGGAGACGATGTGGACTGGAGACAATGGGGACTGGAGACGATGTGGACTGGAGACGATGGGGACTGGAGACTAAGGATATTGGCAACTATCGGGACTGGAGACTAAGGGGACTGGAGACTAAGGGGACTGGAGACTAAGGATACTGGAGACTAAGGATACTGGAGACGATGTGGACTGGAAACGATGAGGACTGGAGACAGTGGATACGGGAGACTATGGGGACTGGAAACGATGGGGACTGGAGACTCTGGGGACTGGAGACTGTGGGGACTGGAGACTGTGGGGACTGGAGATGGGGGGACTGGAGACTGTGGGGACTGGAGACTGTGGGGACAGGAGACTGTGGGGACTGGAGACAATGGATATTGGGATGGGCTCTGACTGAGACTGAGACAAGCCGCGACTCGATAGGGATGGATGTATTACAGGCCTTTATGGGTAGCTATGGGACTAAGCTACACTGATTTATGGGCTACCTCAGGATGCCCCCTGAACTTATCCGACATGTCTAACTCAGATTCAGCTTCCGGGGGGAAAAACACACATTATGGTATCATCTTATAAAGGTCTTGCCATGAACACGACGGCCATTAAATCTCCTTTCAGTGTCAAGTCTGAGACACAACAACCCCGTTCCCATGTAGTTGTTCAGTGGAGAGTTGTGCTGTAATACCTTATGGATGAGAGAAACGGTGTGTGTGTGTGTGTGTGTGTGTGAGGACGGAACATGTCTTCAGAGTGAGGCTAGAGGATTGTGGTGTAGAGCAGGAATATGTTTAAAGGGGAGTCTGTTCTCTGTGTAACCTACAGCGTGCACGCCTTCCCGTCACCCAAGCCCTGCTGGCGGATTCCTCCTCGTTCCCCTCGTCGTCGATCTCCAGGACAGCACTCTTGGGAGCGACGGCGATCCTTTGGCCCAGGACACGGCCAGCGATGCTGGAATAAATCTGTCCTAATCTGTGGGTCATGTAGCTACACCCATTACTTCTTGATCCTGTCCAGGCAGAGCACGGGAGCAAGCAGGGAGAAGTAGTGTTCACTGCTATACAGACAGGGTCGAGGAGGAGGAAGAGGGGGAGAGAGATTGAGGGAGGTTGACAGAGTGTTCACTGCTATACAGACAGGGTCGAGGAGGAGGAAGAGGGGGAGAGAGACCGAGGGAGGTTGACAGTGTTCACTGCTTTACAGACAGAATAGTGGAGGAGGAAGAGGGGGAGAGAGACCGAGGGAGGATGACTGTGTTCACTGTGGTACAAACAGGGTAGTGGAGGAGGGAGAGGGGGAGAGAGACCGAGGGAGGTGTGGTAGAGGGTGGTAGAGGGACAGAGACAGATGGAGGGAGAGAGACCGAGGGAGGTTGACAGAGTGTTCACTGCTTTACAGACAGGGTAGTGGTAGAGGGACAGAGACAGATGGAGGGAGAGAGACCGAGGGAGGTTGACAGAGTGTTCACTGCGGTACAGACAGGGTAGTGGTAGAGGGACAGAGACAGATGGAGGGTGAGAGACCGAGAGAGGTTGACAGAGTGTTCACTGCTTTACAGACAGGGTAGTGGTAGAGGGACAGAGACAGATGGAGGGAGAAAGACCGAGGGAGGTTGACAGAGTGTTCACTGCGGTACAGACAGGGTAGTGGTAGAGGGACAGAGACAGATGGAGGGTGAGAGACCGAGGGAGGCGAAGAGAGATGGGAGAGGGAAAGGGACTAAGACCGAGGGAGGCAGAGAGACCGAGGGATGGAGACAGAGAGAATGAGCGAAAGGTTGAGAGGGAGCGAGATAAATCATATTAGATGAAGATGCTTCTCTGGCAAGATCATCTGTCTAGTAACAGGAGCACGCTGAGAGGTTTTTTTTCCCTCTTTGGAATGGAGGTGGTTATCTGGGTCCTGCAGTCACTGCTCTTGAATCAGTTCATACATAGTACATCCTCTAGTATCAGTTCACATCTAGCCTCAGAGATGGTTGATTTGTCCTCTAGAATCAGTCCATATATAGCCTCAGAGATGGTTGATTTGTCCTCTAGAATCAGTTCATATATAGCCTCAGAGATGGTTGATTTGTCCTCTAGAATCAGTTCATATATAGCCTCAGAGATGGTTGATTTGTCCTCTAGAATCAGTTCATATATAGCCTCAGAGATGGTTGATTTGTCCTCTAGAATCAGTTCATATATAGCCTCAGAGATGGTTGATTTGTCCTCTAGAATCAGTTCATATATAGCCTCAGAGATGGTTGATTTGTCCTCTAGAATCAGTTCATATATAGCCTCAGAGATGGTTGATTTGTCCTCTAGAATCAGTTCATATATATCCTCAGAGATGGTTGATTTGTCCTCTAGAATCAGTTCATATATATCCTCAGAGATGGTTGATTTGTCCTCTAGAATCAGTCCATATATAGAATCAGAGATGGTTGATTTGTCCTCTAGAATCAGTTCATATATATCCTCAGAGATGGTTGATTTGTCCTCTAGAATCAGTCCATATATATCCTCAGAAATGGTTGATTTGTTCTCTAGAATCAGTTCATATATAGCCTCAGGGATGGTTGATTTGTCCTCTAGAATCAGTCCATATATAGCCTCAGAGATGGTTGATTTGTTCTCTAGAATCAGTTCATATATAGCCTCAGGGATGGTTGATTTGTCCTCTAGAATCAGTCCATACCTAGTCTCAGAGATGGTTGATTTGTCCTCTACAATCAGTCCATACCTAGCCTCAGAGATGGTTGATTTGTCCTCTAGAATCAGTCCATACCTAGCCTCAAAGATGGTTGATTTGTCCTCTAGAATCAGTTCATATATATCCTCAAAGATGGTTGATTTGTCCTCTAGAATCAGTTCATATATAGCCTCAGAGATGGTTGATTTGTTCTCTAGTGTCAGTACATATACAGCATCAGAGATGGTTGATTTGTCCTCTAGAATCAGTTCATATCTAGTCTCAGAGATGGTTTATTTATTCCTCGGTCATAAATTGTGCAGTTTCATCTTCACCCAAACAGAAAGAAAAGCTGTAATTTACAAAGTTATTTCATTACTGTACATTTTTGCAGTGCTGATAATACTTAATAGGTTTAGCACATTGACACACAAGTGGGCCAGCAGGAGAGAGGGAGAGAAAGATACAAATGAAAGTGTTTCTAAACGAAGGGGACTGCATGCTGTGCTGTGGTGTGTTGAGCTCCAAGTCCCTCTAATCCAGAGACTTCGTGGTCTCTGGATTAGAGGCGGAGCCATCCTCTTTGGGTTCTGGTGGTGCTGAATCTGGCATGGTGGGCCTCTTTGGCTTGGCACTGGGCACTTGCTTCTCCTCTTCTCATTCTACTCAGAGGAGGACATACAGGAGGAGAGTGAGTGTCAGGGGAGAGAAGCCACACTGAGGGCCCCTACAGGGAGAGAAGCCACACCGAGGGCCCATAAAGGGGAGAGAAGCCACACCGAGGGCCCTTAAAGGGGAGAGAAGCCACACTGAGGAGCCCTACAGGGAGAGAAGCCACACTGAGGGCCCCTACAGGGAGAGAAGCCACACTGAGGGCCCCTACAGGGAGAGAAGCCACACCGAGGGCCCCTACAGGGAGAGAAGCCACACCGAGGGCCATTATGTCCCAAAATAACCCCTGGCTCCTTGGGTAGCTGACTCATAAATCTGGGCACCAGCCGTCCCCTCTCCGAACGCAGCCCCCTTACCAGGATCCAGTGGAAACAGCAACACCCGGCTGCATCACATCTCCATGGTCACGAAACCCTCCTCTGAACCACCAGTCAACTTGTATTTTCCTTTGGTTCCCTGTATCATAGAAAACTACAGCCTGGGGACGATTATACCGTTAGTAGAGACGTGATGGTCATGAGAGATAAAAACTAAACCGTGTAGTTAAGATTGAGCCTGGCTGGCTCATTAGAAACACGTACTATTCAGACACAGCTACAGACGGCCGCGATGATGACTCACCACAGACATGCCTAATGGAATATCAATTGCTATTCGCGGCGGCAGGGTAGCTTAGTGGTTAGAGCGTTGGACTAGTAACAGTAAATGGTTGCAGGTTCAAATCCACGAGCTGACAAGGGACAGATCTGTTTAAGAATTTCTTCTTAACTGACATGCCTAGTTAAATAAAATAAAAAATGTTTGTTTTTTTGTCACTCAGGCTTCCAACAGTTGTTCTTTGTCAATAACGTCTCATGTCCAATATCTCTCTAGTGATCCCGTTCTGTAGGAGCATTCTTTATTTTATAAAAACTTTTATTTAACTAGGCAAGTCAGTTAAGGACACGTTCTTATTTACAATGACAGCCTACCGGAGAACAGTGCGTTAACTGCCTTGTTCAGGGGCAGAACGACAGATATTTACCTTTTCACAGCACAAACGCTGTAACCACTAGGCTACCTACCGTCCCACATGATGTAAGGTTTACAGTTAAAAAATGACATGTTGTAACGACACGTAATGATTAAAATACATGGAAATGCAATGGAACAATAGCATCACCAAGGTTCCCGCTCAAAGCTGCGTTTCCACAGGCCGCACAATTATGATCTTTGGCACAATAATTGTTCAAAATAACTGATCTGATCTGATCAGTAAAAGAAAAGATCTGACTGTCTGTGTAAACAGAGCTTCTGTGAACATGATCCCTCCCCCTTGCCTTTCCAGCCCCTCTTCCCTATTCAGCCTCCCTTCCCTATCCAGCCCCAACCACTCCCCATCCAGCCCCAACACCTCCCTATCCAGCCCCAACACCTCTCTAGTCAGCACCACCCACTCCCTATCCAGCCCCAACACCTGTCTATCCAGCCCCAACACCTCCCTATCCAGCCCCAACACCTCTCTATTCAGCTCCACCCACTCCCTATCCAGCCCCCCTTCCCTATCCAGCCCCAACACCTCTCTAGTCAGCTCCACCCACTCCCTATCCAGCCCCCCTTCCCTATCCAGCCCCAACACCTCTCTATTCAGCTCCACCCACTCCTTATTCAGCCTCCCTTCCCTATCCATCCCCAACCTCTCGTGTACAGTTCCCCTTCCCTATCCAGCCCCAACACCACCCTATCCTTTCCCCCTTCCTTATCCAGCCCCAACACCACCCTATCCTTTCCCCCTTCCCTATCCAGCCCCAACACCACCCTATCCTTTCCCCCTTCCCTATCCAGCCCCAACACCACCCTATCCTTTCCCCCTTCCCTATCCAGCCCCAGCACCTCTCTATCCAGCCCCAACACCACCCTATCCAATCCCCCTTCCCTATCCAGAACCAACACCTCTCTATTCAGCCCCACACACTCCCTATCCAGCCCCAACACCTCCCTATCCAGCCCCACCACCTCTCTATCCAGCCCCAACACCTCCCTATCCAGCCCCAACACCTCTCTATTCAGCCCCACCCACTCCCTATCCAGCCCCAACACCTCTCTATTCAGCCCCAACACCTCTATGTCCAGCTCCAACACCACCCTATCCAGCCCCCTTCCCTATCCAACCCCAACACCTCTCTATTCAGCCCCACCCACTCCCTATTCAGGCCCAACACCTCTCTATTCAGCCCCAACACCTCTCTATCCAGCCCCAACCCCACCCTATCCAGGCCCCCTTCCATATATAGCCCCAACACCTCTCTTTTCAGCCCCAACACCTCTCTATTCAGCCCCACCCACTCCCAATCCAGCCCCAACACCTCTCTATCCAGCCCCAACACCTCCCTATCCAGCCCCAAATGCTCTCTATTCAGCCCCAAATGCTCTCTATTCAGCCCCAACCGCTCTCTATCCAGCCCCAACACCTCTCTATCCAGCCCCAACACCTCTCTATCCAGCCCCAACACCTCTCTATCCAGCCCCAACACCTCTCTATTCAGCCCCACCCACTCTCTATCCAGCCCCAACACCACTCTTTCCAGCCCAAATCCTTCTCTTTCCAGCCCCAATCCTTCTCTTTCCAGCCCCAATCTTTCCAGCTCCAACCCCTTTCTATCCCTCTCCAACCCCTCCCTATCTAGCCCCAACTCCTCTCTTATCCAGCCCCAACCTCTCTCTATCCAGCGCCAACTCCGATCTATCCAGCCCCAAACCCTCTATCCAGAACCCAAAACCACTCTATCAAGCCCCCCTCCCCCTCCCTATCCAACCCCAACCCCTCCATATCCAACCCCTCTCCATTAATGCCCAACCCCTCCCTTTCCAGCCCCAACCCCTCTCTATCCAGCCCCATCCCCTCCCTGTCCAGCCCCAACCCCTCTCCATCCAACCCCAATCCCCCCATCGCTATCCAAAGACTCTGCAGTACATCGTTGCCTTGACTTCATTACCAGAGATGGGACCTCCCCCTTTTGTTCCCAAAGCCGAGGCCTCACAATGGTAACAAACACTCTGGGAATCACCAATACTCACTACTCACTCCATTGCTTATTCACATAACTACACTCACTCTCTTTAAAATAAACCATATAGACCCACGTATATATATCTCTCACAGACTTAAAATCAGCTTGTCACCAGATACACACTTTTTTTGTTTGTTCTTTTGATAAAAAAAATTTGCCCCGTGTTCTCCCTAATTGTGTGGTATCCAATTGGTAGTTACAGTCCTGTCAAAACCCAACCCAACCAAGCCGCACTGCTTCTTGACACAATGCCCAGTTAACCCGGGAGCCAGCTGCACCAACGTGTTTTGTTGGGCTTTAGAAAAGTAGCTAACAGCTGGCTAACGTATCAGCACGCACTGCACCCAGCCAGCCACAGGAGTCGCAGGTGTGCGATGGGACAAGGATATCCCTGCTGGCCAAACCCTCCCCTAACCCGAACAACGCTGGACCAATTGTACACCGCCCCATGGGTCTCCCGGTCACGGCCGGCTGTGACAGAGCCTGCACCCAGAATCACTAGTGGCACAGCTAGCACTGCATGCGACGCAGTGTCTTAGACCACTGCGCCGCTCGGATACAAACTCATGAGTGGCCATGCTGCACTGAAAAATGAGTCCACACGGCAGTTTGAAAAAAGTCACTTCCCCTCACCCTCCGGCATTCCCCGCTGGCTAGCAAATCACAAGCGATCAGCCTGTGAGGCGTACTCATTACTGGGTGAATGACAGCTTCACAAAAGCTTCATTAAGGACACAGATGGAGAGGAAGCAGAGAATGGCAGGAACGGATGTAACATTGGCTATATGCGACGAGGCTGAAGAACCTTTCCACAGCTTGAACGGCTGGCGGGGAGCCAGGCAGCCCACCTTCTTCAGAACGGGCTTCAGTCAGGGTCACACTGCCCTGCAGTTACGTGGGGATCTGGCCATGTCACATGTCATGTTGATAGCCGTGTATGTGTCTCTGTATGTGTGTGTGGGTATAACAGATACCCCTTAAGTTAGGAGGAGGAGTGTAGAACCAGCTGTGGAGACAAGATGCACTTCAGGATCCAGAGTGGTTGGTTCAGGTTCATGATAATGCAGTATCAAATCACATTTTATTTGTCACATGTGCCGAATACAACACGTGAAGACATTAAAGTAAAACTCTTAACTGCCAAGAGTGCGCAAAGCTGTCATCAAGGCAAAGGGTGACTATTTGAAAAATATCAAATATATTTTGATAAATGTAGCACTTTTTTTTTCTTAATAATCAAATTTAAATCAAATCAAATGTATTTATATAGCCCTTCTTAAATCAGCTGATATCTCCAAGTGCTGTACAGGAACCCAGCCTGAAACCCCGACAGCAAGCAATGCAGGTGTAGAAGCACGGTGGCTAGGAAAAACTCCCTAGAAAGGCCAAAACCTAGGAAGAATCCTAGAGAGGAACCAGGCTATGAGGGGTGGCCAGTCCTCCTCTGGCTGTGCCGGGTAGAGATTATAACAGATCATGGCCAAGATGTTCAAATGTTCAAAAATGACCAGCATGGTCAAATAATAATAATCACAGTAGTTGTCGAGGGTGCAGCAAGTCAGCACCTCAGGAGTAAATGTCAGTTGGCTTTTCATAGCCGATCGTTAAGAGTATCTCTACCGCTCCTGCTGTCTCTAGAGAGATGAAAACAGCAGGTCTGGGACAGTTAGCACGTCCGGTGAACAGGTCAGGGTTCCATAGCTGCAGGCAGAACAGTTGAAACTGGAGCAGCAGCACGGCCAGGTGGACTGCGGACAGCAAGGAGTCATCATGCCAGGTAGTCCTAAGGCATGGTCCTAGGGCTCAGGTCCTCCGAGAGAGAGAGAAAGAAAGAGAGAGAGAGAATTTAAGAGAGCATACTTAAATTCACACAGTACACCGGATAAGACAGGAGAAGTACTCCAGATATAACAAACTTTTTAGAAGTAGAAAGTTTGCAGCCATCCACTTCCTTATGTCTGAAAAACGAGCTTCTAGCGAGGGCAATTTTGGGGCTTTACCATGTTTCATTGAAATGTACAGCTGTGTGTCATCTGCATAGCAGTGAAAGTTAACATTATGTTTTCGAATGACTTCCCCAAGAGGTAAAATATACAGTGAAAACAATAGTGGTCCTAAAACGGAACCTTGAGGAACACCGAAATTTACAGTTGATTTGTCAGAGGACAAACCATTCACAGAGACAAACTGATATCTTTCCGACAGATAAGATCTAAACCAGGCCAGAACTTGTCCGTGTAGATCAATTTGGGTTTCCAATCTCTCCAAAAGAATGTGTTGATAGATGGTATCAAAAGCGCGAGGAGCACGAGGACAGATGCAGAGCCTCGGTCTGATGCCATTAAAAGGTAATTTACCACCTTCACAAGTGCAGTCTCAGTGCTATGTTGGGGTCTAAAACCAGACTGAAGCATTTCGTATACATTGTTTGTCTTCAGGAAGGCTGAGTTGCTGCGAACAGCTTTTTACATTTTTTTTGAGAGGAATGGAAGATTCGAAATAGGCCAATAGTTTTTTATATTTTCTGGGTGAAGGTTTGGATGTTTCAAGAGAGGCTTTATTACTGCCACTTTTAGTGAGCTTGGTATACATCCGGTGGATAGAGAGCCATTTATTATGTTCAACAAAGGACGGCCAAGCACAGGAAGTAGCTCTTTCAGTAGTTTAGTTGGAATATGGTCCAGTGTGCAGCTTGAAGGTTTAGAGACCATGATTATTTTCATCCTTGTGTCAAGAGATATAGTACTAAAACACTTGAGTGTCTCTCTTGATCCTAGGTCTTGGCAGAGTTGTGCAGACTCAGGACAACTGAGCTTTGGAGAAATACGCAGATTTAAAGAGGAGTCCGTAATTTGCTTTCTAATGATCATGATATTTTCCTCAAAGTTCATGAATTTATCACTGCTAAAGTGAAAGCCATCCTCTCTTGGGGAATGCTGCTTTTTAGTTAGCTTTGTGACAGTATAAAAAATATATTTCGTATTGTTCTTTTTTTCCTCAATTAAGTTAGAAAAATAGGATGATCGAGCAGCAGTAAGGGCTCTTCGGTACTGCACGATACTGTCTTTCCAAGCTAGTCGGAATACTTCCAGTTTTGTGTGGCACCATTTCCGTTCCAATTTTCTGGAAGCTTGCTTCAGACCTCGGGTATTTTCTGTATACCAGGAAGCTAGTTTTTTATGACAAATGTTTAACGTTTTTAGGGGTGCAACTACATCTAGGGTATTGCACAAGGTTAAATTGAGTTACTCAGTTAGGTGGTTAACTGATTTTTGTCCTCTGACGTCCTTGGGTAGGCAGAGGGAATCTGGAAGGGCATCAAGGAATCTTTGTGTTGTCTGAGAATCTATAGCACGACTTTTGATGCTCCTTGGTTGGGATCTGAGCAGATAATTTGTTGCGATTGCAAATGTAATAAATGTGTGGTCCGATAGTCCAGGCTTATCAGGAAAAACATTAAGATCCACAACATTTATTCAAAGGGACAAAACTAGATCCAGATTATGACTGTGACAGTGAGTAGGTCGATGATGGCCGAAAGCCTTTAGGAGTGGGTCTGTGGACTTTTCTATGTGAGTATTAAAATCCCCAACAATTAGAATATTATCTGCTATGACTACAAGGTCCGATAGGAATTTGGGGACCTCAGTGAAGAATGCTGTATATGGCCCAGGAGGCCTGTAAACAGTAGCTATAAAAAGTGATTGAGGAAGGCTGCATAGATTTCATGACTAGAAGCTCAAACGCCGAAAACGTCTTTCTTTTTTTTGTAAATTGAAATTTGCTATCGTAAACGTTAGCATCACCTCCGCCTCTGAGGGATGCACAGGGGATATGGTCACTAGTGTAACCAGGAGGTGATGCCTCATTTAACACAGTAAATTGAGGTATCTCTTTCAATGATGTCAGGAATGGAGGAGGTCTTTATCCTAATGAGATTGCTAAGGCGAACACCGCCATGTTTAGCTTTGCCCAACCTAGGTCGTGGCACAGACACTGTCTCAATGGGGATAGCTGAGCTTACTACACTGACTGTGCTAGTGGCAGACTCCACTAAGCTGGCAGGCTGGCTAACAGCCTGCTGCCTGGCCTGCACCCTATTTCATTGTGGAGCTAGAGGAGTTAGAGCCCTGTCTATGTTGGTAGATAAGATGAGAGCACCCCTCCAGCTAGGATGGAGTCAGTCATTCCTCAGCAGGCCAGGCTTGGTCCTGTTTGTGGGTGAGTCCCAGAAAGAGGGCCAATTATCTACAAATTCCATCTTTTGGGAGGGGCAGAAAACAGTTTTCAACCAGCGATTGAGTTGTGAGACTCTGCAGTAGAGCTCATCACTCCCCCTAACTGGGAGGGGGCCAGAGGCAATTACTCGATGCCGACACATCTTTCTAGCTGATTTACACGCTGAAGCTATGTTGCGCTTGGTGACCTCTGACTGTTTCATCCTAACATCGTTAGTGCCGACGTGGATAACAATATCTCTATACTTTCTACACTCGCCAGTTTTAACCTTAGCCAGCACCATCTTCAGATTAGCCTTAACGTCGGTAGCCCTGCCCCCTGGTAAACAGTGTATGATCGCTGGTTGATTCTTTTTAAGTCTAATACTGCGAGTGATGGAGTCGCCAATGACGAGGGTTTTCAATTTATCAGAGCTAATGGTGGGAAGCTTCGGCGTCTCAGACCCCGTAACGGGAGGAGTAGAGACAAGAGAAGGCTCGTCCTCTGACTCCGACTCGCTTCTTAATGGGGAAAACCGGTTAAAAGTTTGTCGGCTGAATGAGCGACACCGGTTGAGCATTTCTACAGCATTTCCCTCCAGAAGCCATGAGAAAGTTGTCCGGCTGCGGGGACTGTGCGAGTGGATTTATACTAACGTTACTCTCTGTACTTACTGGTGGCACAGACGCTGTTTCATCATTTCCTACACTGAAATTACCCTTGCCTAACGATTGCGTCTGAAGCTGGGCTTGCAGCACAGCTATCCTCGCCGTAAGGCGATCGTTCTCCTGTATATTATGAGTACAGCGACTGCAATTAGAAGGCATCATGTTAATGTTACTACTTAGCTTCGGCTGTTGGAGGTCCTGACGAACCACGTCCAGATAAAGCGTCCGGAGTGAAAAAGTTAAAAAGGGAAAAACCAAAAATATAAACGGTAATTAAAAAGTAAAAACCGTAAAGTTGTCAGGTAGCAAAGTAAGGTTGGCAACAAAACGCACCGCGACATAATTCAGTATGTGTTATTTCACAGTTTCTTTACTAATATAGAAAAACCTTTGAATGAATAAGCATTGTAAAACTTCTGACCGGGAGTGTAGGTAGAGTTAAAGTGACTCATAGATAACAACAGAGAGTAGCAGCAGCGTAAAAGAGGGGTTCTGGGTAGCCCTTTAATTAGCTGTTCAGGAGTCGTATGGCTTGGGGGTAGAAGAAGTTAAGATGCCCTTTGGACCTAGACTTTGAGAGAGACAGGTGTCCCACCAGATAAAGACAGGTGTTATCACACAGCCCCCCCCCCACCAGATAGTGACAGGGGTTATCACACAGCCCCCCCCCATCAGATAGAGACAGAGGTTAACACACAGCCCCCCTCACCATATAGAGACAGGGGTTATCACACAGCCCCCCCCCCCCACCAGAGAGACAGGGGTTATCACACAGCCCCCCCCCATCAGATAGAAACAGGGGTTATCACACAGCCCCCCTCACCATATAGAGACAGGGGTTATCACACAGTCCCCCCCCCCCCACCAGATAGAGAGACAGGGGTTATCACACAGCCCCCCCCCCCCACCAGATAGAGACAGGGGTTATCACACAGCCCCACCCCAGATAGGCAGGGGTTATCACACAGCCCCCCCCCCCCCCAGATAGAGAGACAGAGGGTATCACACAGCCCCCCCCCCCCCCACCAAATAGAGACAGGGGTTATCACACAGCCCCCCCCCGCCCCCAGACAGAGAGACAGGGATTATCACACAGCCCCCCTCACACCAGAGAGACAGGGGTTATCACACAGCTAGAGAGAGGATGAATAAACCCATGTACTATAGTAATTAATTGCACAGGAGAATGTTCAGGAAGAGGAATGGGAAGCTTTGCCAAAGGGAATAGACACTCTAGGGAAGCTTCTTCTCTCCTGCCACCCACACAGCTTATGTTCTAGGGAGAGTTGAAAATGAACAAGGTTCTGCCTACACGTTTCGAAGAGGGAACTGGGAAGATACATCAAAATAGTCGAAAAGCAGGAAGAAGGGGAAGACAGGTGCAAACTCAACGTCAGTTAGTGAAATCACCAGAACACAGACGACAGGTCTGAAAGGACTTCATGAGGTCTCAACAAACCCTTTAATATATATGTTGTATTTTTATTTGTATTTATTTGACCTTTATTTAACTAGGAAATTCAGTTTAACAACAAATTATTACTTACAATGACCGCCTACCAGCGGCCAACGCCTGACGACGCTGGGCCAATTGCGTGCCGCCCTATTGGACAACCCGATCACGGCCTGTTGTGAAACAGCCTGGAATCGAACCAGGATGTCTGTGGTGACACCTCAAGCACTGAGATGCAGTGCTTTAGACCGCTGCGCTTGCAAGACATTCGCCCAATGATGAAGTCTTTTTGCGTCCAAATACCTACAGTGGATTCCTTCCCCATGGCCATTACTGGCTACATCCTATATTTTGCCATGAGGAGGATGCTAGACAAGTGTGTTCACTCTGGCAGAGACAAAGGTCCAGAGGGGACTGGGTTCAGAGAGGACTGGGGTCCCGAGAGGAGAGGACTGGGTTCAAAGAGGACTGAGGTCCAGAGAGGAGAGGACTGGGTTTAAAGAGGACTGGCTTCAAAGATGACTGGGTTTAAAGAGGACTGGGTCCAGAGAGGACTGGGTCCAAAGAGGACTGGGGTCCAGAGAAGACTGGGTTTAAAGAGGACTGGGGTCCAGAGAGGACTGGGGTCCAGAGAGGACTGGGGTCCAGAGAGGACTGGGGTCCAGAGAGGACTGGGTTTAAAAAGGACTGGGGTCCAGAGAGGACTGGGTTCAACGAGGACTGGGGTCCAGAGAGGACTGGGGTCCAGAGAGGACTGGGTCCAGAGAGGACTGGGGTCCAGAGAGGACTGGGGTTTAAAGAGGACTGGGGTCCAGAGGCTTGTCCACTGACCAAACCCAACCACACACACTGACTACAGGGAATCTCCCGACTGGAATCCACCTGATTCAACACCGTCCAGGGACATTAGTGTTCTCAATGGCCCTTTCGCATGGCCCCATATCCATCTGCACATCCACCTTCCAGCCTCCGTGGCTTTAAACCCCAACCCTCATTACACAAGAAGCCTCCCATTCACAATACATGAAAGAAATATAACTGAACTATAAAAGTAAATGAGAACTCTGAGCAAAAACAAAGCATATTTAAAGCACGTTCCCTCTCTAATTTTCTCCTTTCAGTTTTTCCTCATGTTCTGAGTTTTTTTTCCGCGGCAATATAGATTTCTATCCCTGAAGAGACAGAATAGTTACACTGGAAATATTTATTCATGCCATAACAACTTGGGATCCAACAAACTCAGTGTTCCAATTTATCATTTTAGATTCGGATTCAATGCCTTCTTTAATGATAAGCTTCTTTAATGATAGCCTTGACCTACGACAGGTTGAATGAAAATGTGTAAACAAATGAATACATGGAAATGAAGAATCAATTATGTTTTAAGGTCTGGCCAACATTCTGTGGATTCATATCTATCGTATCTATTGTTCCACTGATACACTACATATCAAATCTATTGTTTCACTGATACACTACATATCATATCCATCAAATCCATCTTTATTTTGACTGAATTTCTCAAAATTCAGTTTTCACAATGATGTAACAATTATGTTCCCACCGAAAGGAAACTTGGCAAAGAACCGAGGAGATGGGGATTGGCCTGACATGGAACACCCTCCCCCCAGTGGCACTCTCTGGTGGAATGGAACACCCTCCCCCCAGTGGCACTCTCTGGTGGAATGGAACACCCTCCCCCCAGTGGCACTCTCTGGTGGAATGGAACACCCTCCCCCCAGTGGCACTCTCTGGAGGAATGGAACACCCTCCCCCCAGTGGCACTCTCTGGTGGAATGGAACACCCTCCCCATAGTGGCACTCTCTGGTGGAATGGAAAACCCTCCCCCCAGTGGCACTCTCTGGTGGAATGGAACACCCTCCCCCCAGTGGCACTCTCTGGTGGAATGGAACACCCTCCCCCCAGTGGCGCTCTCTGGTGGAATGGAACACCCTCCCCATAGTGGCACTCTCTGGTGGAATGGAACACCCTGCCCACAGTGGCGCTCTCTGGTGGAAGACATATTGATCCAAATGGGAAAGAAGAAGATTCTATGTAAGTGAAATAACACTATTTAAACAGAACAGATATTGCCTTGGCATATCCATCCAATTCCTTATGTCGTTCTGAACAGTGCTTATTCTATTTCCACAGACACTGACACTCCAGCCCCGTCCTAATTCTGTCTCCGGGACCAGGTAGAGCTCAATGTTTCACCCTCACTGATTAACCTGTCTCTTCCTGGAGGAACGTCTCACATTGGGCCTAGGACGGACAGGGCACATTTTATACACTCTACGTCCCAAAAAATATCTGTTTTTCTAGTGAGCTCGCACATTCAGCGTCACATCTGCTGTGAAATGTAATGTTTTTATATGTATTCTATATAACTGCCTCCATTTTGCTGGACCCCAGGAAGAGTAGCTGCTGCCTTGGCAGGAACTAATGGGGATCCATAATAAACCCCAGGAAGAGTAGCTGCTGCCCTTACAGGAACTAATGGGGATCCATAATAAACCCCAGGAAGAGTAGCTTCTGCCCTTACAGGAACTAATGGGGATCCATAATCAACCCCATGAAGAGTAGCTGCTGCCCTGATGAGAACTAATGGGGATCCATAATAAACCCCAGGAAGAGTAGCTGCTGCCCTGATAGGAACTAATGGGGATTCATAATAAACCCCAGGAAGAGTAGCTGCTGCCCTGATAGGAACTAATGGGGATCCATAATAAACCCCAGGAAGAGTAGCTGCTGCCCTGATAGGAACTAATGGGGATTCATAATAAACCCCAGGAAGAGTAGCTGCTGCCCTGATAGGAACTAATGGGGATCCATAATAAACCCCAGGAAGAGTAGCTGCTGCCCTTACAGGAACTAATGGGGATCCATAATAAACCCCAGGAAGAGTAGCTGCTGCCTTGACAGGAACTATAGGGGATCCATAATAAACACCAGGAAGAGTAGCTGCTGCCTTGGCAGGAACGAATGGGGATCCATAATAAACCCCAGGAAGAGAAGCTGCTGCCCTGACAGGAACTAAAGGGGATCCATAATACATACAAATATACCTATATCAGAGGAATGTGTTAAATTCAGTATGTCTGCTTTCCTTCCTAGATAATAAAGGTATATTAATCAGATCAGTGCATTATAATTTCCTTTCGCTGTCATTGATTTGAACTCTGACCCCAAGGCAAGGCTATCCTAGTCTGAGGAGTCCATTATGGCAAATGACAATCGACCGCAAAAAGCCGTGGCTGCAATAATCCCTAATGAAAACCTATTGATAACCTCCTCGTTCACCTTTGACCCTTCACTCTTTCTTGTTGGATTTTACAGCTGCACAGTTGAGTCACCAGGGGTTACGTCGCAGCCTGGAGGTCATGACTGAACAAATAAACAAAGCACACCTCTCCTTCTTATGCATTCAACTGCCAAGCATACTGGATCTGAGATTCACAGTGTGGTCGGCCCGGACACAGGAGGTTTCACCTCTTTAACCGATGCTTGTGTAAATCAGGCTCGCAGACACATCCCACACACAAACTACATGAGAGAGGTCAGGAGGTCAGCTAGAGAGTTTTAATATCTAATTCTACGTGTCGAGAGGTCAATGCCTCGTTGGCCAATTTCTCAATCATGTTGTTTTAGTAGTGTTTATGTAGTAGTGTTGATGTAGTAGTGTTGATGTAGTAGTGGTTATGTAGTAGATGGATGTTTATGTACTAGTGGTTATGTACTAGTGTTTATGTACTAGTGTTTATGTAGTAGTGTTGATGTAGTAGTGTTGATGTAGTAGTGTTTATGTAGTAGTGTTGATGTAGTAGTGTTGATGTAGCAGTGTTTATGTAGTAGTGTTGATGTACTAGTGTTTATGTACTAGTGGTTATGTAGTAGATGGATGTTTATGTACTAGTGGTTATGTACTAGTGTTTATGTACTAGTGTTTATGTAGTAGTGTTTATGTAGTAGTGTTGATTTAGTAGTGTTGATATAGTAGTGTTGATGTAGCAGTGTTGATGTAGTAGTGTTGATGTAGTAGTGTTGATGTACTAGTGTTTATGTACTAGTGGTTATGTAGTAGATGGATGTTTATGTACTAGTGGTTATGTACTAGTGTTTATGTACTAGTGTTTATGTAGTAGTGTTTATGTAGTAGTGTTGATTTAGTAGTGTTGATATAGTAGTGTTGATGTAGCAGTGTTGATGTAGCAGTGTTGATGTAGTAGTGTTGATGTAGTAGTGTTTATGTAGTAGTGTTTATGTAGTAGTGTTTATGTAGTAGTGTTTATGTAGTAGTGTTGATGTAGTAGTGTTGATGTAGTAGTGTTGATGTAGTAGTGTTGATGTAGTAGTGTTGATATAGTAGTGTTGATATAGTAGTGTTGATGTAGCAGTGTTGATTTAGTAGTGTTTATGTAGTAGTGTTGATGTAGTAGTGTTGATGTAGTAGTGTTTATGTACTAGTGTTTATGTAGTAGTGTTGATGTAGTAGTGTTGATGTAGTAGTGTTTATGTAGTAGTGTTTATGTAGTAGTGTTGATGTAGTAGTGTTGATGTAGTAGTGTTGATATAGTAGTGTTGATGTAGTAGTGTTGATTTAGTAGTGTTGATATAGTAGTGTTGATGTAGTAGTGTTTATGTAGTAGTGTTTATGTAGTAGTGTTGATGTAGTAGTGTTGATGTAGTAGTGTTGATATAGTAGTGTTGATGTAGTAGTGTTGATTTAGTAGTGTTGATATAGTAGTGTTGATGTAGCAGTGTTGATGTAGTAGTGTTGATGTAGTAGTGTTGATATAGTAGTGTTGATGTAGTAGTGTTGATGTAGTAGTGTTGATGAAATAGTGTTGATGTAGTAGTGTTGATGTAGTAGTGTTGATGAAATAGTGTTGATGTAGTAGTGTTTATGTAGTAGTGTTGATGTAGTAGTGTTTATGTACTAGTGTTTATATAGTAGTGTTGATGTAGTAGTGTTGATATAGTAGTGTTTATGTAGTAGTGTTTATGTAGTAGTGTTTATGTACTAGTGTTTATATAGTAGTGTTGATGTAGTAGTGTTGATATAGTAGTGTTTATGTAGTAGTGTTGATGTAGTAGTGTTTATGTACTAGTGTTTATATAGTAGTGTTAATGTAGTAGTGTTGATGTAGTAGTGTTTATGTAGTAGTGTTGATGTAGTAGTGTTTATGTAGTAGTGTTTATGTAGTAGTGTTGATGTAGTAGTGTTGATGTAGTAGTGTTGATGTAGTAGTGTTTATGTAGTAGTGTTGATGTAGTAGTGTTGATGTAGTAGTGTTTATGTAGTAGTGTTTATGTAGGAGTGTTGATATTGTAGTGTTGATGCAGTAGTGTTAATGTAGTAGTGTTGATGTAGTAGTGTTGATGTAGTAGTGTTTATGTAGGAGTGTTGATATTGTAGTGTTTATGTAGTAGTGTTGATGTAGTGGTGTTGATGTAGTAGTGTTGATGTAGTAGTGTTGATGTAGTAGTGTTGATGTAGTAGTGTTGATAAAGTAGTGTTGATGTAGTAGTGTTTATGTAGTAGTGTTTATGTAGTAGTGTTTATGTAGTAGTGTTGATGTAGTAGTGTTGATGTAGTAGTGTTGATGTAGTAGTGTTTATGGAGCCGTGTTTATGGCTCTCCGTTAAAGCGTCCGGGGGAGGTAACCGGGGCTCCCGGGACTGTGGATTGGCCGGTTGGGCGTCGCTGTTAGCCACCGAGTTGCTGAGGGGAGGTGGGGTCACCACCGTGGCAGGCTGCCCCCAAGACGACCCGCTGAATTGCTCCAGCAGCGTGTCCAACGCCCGGTCATGGCGCCCAGCCAACGTTTGGACCCCCTCCATCAGCCCACAAAGTAATTCCTCGTGCCTACCAATGGTGGCTCCTTGGGAGGAGATGGCGTTGCGTAGCTGGCCTGGGTCTGCTGGGTCTGTCATGGCCAGTTTGTACTATCAGGTATGAAGGTAAGACCCAGATGCAGGCGACGTCGAATTAACAATGGTTTAATATTCGAACAGGGGCAGGCAATAGACAGGTCAAGGCAGGCAGGGGTCAGTAAACCAGAGGAGGGCTCAGGGTCAGGTAGAGTGGTCAGGCAGGAGGGCTCAGGGTCAGATTGAGTGGTCAGGCAGGAGGGCTCAGGGTCAGGTAGAGTGGTCAGGCAGGAGGGCTCAGGGTCAGGTAGAGTGGTCAGGCAGGAGGGCTCAGGGTCAGGTAGAGTGGTCAGGCTGGAGGGCTCAGGGTCAGGTAGAGTGGTCAGGCAGGAGGGCTCAGGGTCAGGTAGAGTGGTCAGGCTGGAGGGCTCAGGGTCAGATAGAGTGGTCAGGCAGGAGGGCTCAGGGTCAGATAGAGTGGTCAGGCAGGAGGGCTCAGGGTCAGGTAGAGTGGTCAGGCTGGAGGGCTCAGGGTCAGATAGAGTGGTCAGGCAGGAGGGCTCAGGGTCAGATAGAGTGGTCAGGCTGGAGGGCTCAGGGTCAGATAGAGTGGTCAGGCTGGAGGGCTCAGGGTCAGATAGAGTGGTCAGGCTGGAGGGCTCAGGGTCAGATGGAGGGCTCAGGGTCAGATAGAGTGGTCAGGCAGGAGGGCTCAGGGTCAGATAGAGTGGTCAGGCTGGAGGGCTCAGGGTCAGATAGAGTGGTCAGGCTGGAGGGCTCAGGGTCAGATAGAGTGGTCAGGCTGGAGGGCTCAGGGTCAGATAGAGTGGTCAGGCAGGAGGGCTCAGGGTCAGGTAGAGTGGTCAGGCAGGAGGGCTCAGGGTCAGGTAGAGTGGTCAGGCTGGAGGGCTCAGGGTCAGATAGAGTGGTCAGGCAGGAGGGCTCAGGGTCAGGTAGAGTGGTCAGGCTGGAGGGCTCAGGGTCAGATAGAGTGGTCAGGCAGGAGGGCTCAGGGTCAGATAGAGTGGTCAGGCTGGAGGGCTCAGGGTCAGATAGAGTGGTCAGGCTGGAGGGCTCAGGGTCAGATAGAGTGGTCAGGCAGGAGGGCTCAGGGTCAGATCGAGTGGTCAGCCTGGAGGGCTCAGGGTCAGATAGAGTGGTCAGGCAAGAGGGCTCAGGGTCAGATAGAGTGGTCAGGCTGGAGGGCTCAGGGTCAGATAGAGTGGTCAGGCTGGAGGGCTCAGGGTCAGATAGAGTGGTCAGGTTGGAGGGCTCAGGGTCAGATAGAGTGGTCAGGCTGGAGGGCTCAGGGTCAGATAGAGTGGTCAGGCAGGAGGGCTCAGGGTCAGATAGAGTGGTCAGGCAGGAGGGCTCAGGGTCAGGTAGAGTGGTCAGGCTGGAGGGCTCAGGGTCAGATAGAGTGGTCAGGCAGGAGGGCTCAGGGTCAGATAGAGTGGTCAGGCTGGAGGGCTCAGGGTCAGATAGAGTGGTCAGGCTGGAGGGCTCAGGGTCAGATAGAGTGGTCAGGCTGGAGGGCTCAGGGTCAGATGGAGGGCTCAGGGTCAGATAGAGTGGTCAGGCAGGAGGGCTCAGGGTCAGATAGAGTGGTCAGGCTGGAGGGCTCAGGGTCAGATAGAGTGGTCAGGCTGGAGGGCTCAGGGTCAGATAGAGTGGTCAGGCTGGAGGGCTCAGGGTCAGATAGAGTGGTCAGGCAGGAGGGCTCAGGGTCAGGTAGAGTGGTCAGGCAGGAGGGCTCAGGGTCAGGTAGAGTGGTCAGGCTGGAGGGCTCAGGGTCAGATAGAGTGGTCAGGCAGGAGGGCTCAGGGTCAGGTAGAGTGGTCAGGCTGGAGGGCTCAGGGTCAGATAGAGTGGTCAGGCAGGAGGGCTCAGGGTCAGATAGAGTGGTCAGGCTGGAGGGCTCAGGGTCAGATAGAGTGGTCAGGCTGGAGGGCTCAGGGTCAGATAGAGTGGTCAGGCAGGAGGGCTCAGGGTCAGATCGAGTGGTCAGCCTGGAGGGCTCAGGGTCAGATAGAGTGGTCAGGCAAGAGGGCTCAGGGTCAGATAGAGTGGTCAGGCTGGAGGGCTCAGGGTCAGATAGAGTGGTCAGGCTGGAGGGCTCAGGGTCAGATAGAGTGGTCAGGTTGGAGGGCTCAGGGTCAGATAGAGTGGTCAGGCTGGAGGGCTCAGGGTCAGATAGAGTGGTCAGGCAGGAGGGCTCAGGGTCAGATAGAGTGGTCAGCCTGGAGGGCTCAGGGTCAGATAGAGTGGTCAGACAGGAGGGCTCAGGGTCAGATAGAGTGGTCAGGCTGGAGGGCTCAGGGTCAGATAGAGTGGTCAGGCTGGAGGGCTCAGGGTCAGATAGAGTGATCAGGCTGGAGGGCTCAGGGTCAGATAGAGTGGTCAGGCTGGAGGGCTCAGGGTCAGATAGAGTGGTCAGGCTGGAGGGCTCAGGGTCAGATAGAGTGGTCAGGCTGGAGGGCTCAGGGTCAGATAGTGGTCAGGCAGGAGAGCTCAGGGTCAGATAGAGTGGTCAGGCAGGAGGGCTCAGGGTCAGATAGAGTGGTCAGGCAGGAGGGCTCAGGGTCAGATAGAGTGGTCAGGCTGGAGGGCACAGGGTCAGATAGAGTGGTCAGGCTGGAGGGCTCAGGGTCAGATAGAGTGGTCAGGCAGGAGGGCTCAGGGTCAGATAGAGTGGTCAGGCAGGAGGGCTCAGGGTCAGATAGAGTGGTCAGGCAGGAGGGCTCAGGGTCAGCTTGAGTGGTCAGGCAGGAGGGCTCAGGGTCAGGTAGAGTGGTCAGGCAGGAGGGCTCAGGGTCAGGTAGAGTGGTCAGGCAGGAGGGCTCAGGGTCAGGTAGAGTGGTCAGGCAGGAGGGCTCAGGGTCAGATAGAGTGGTCAGGCAGGAGGGCTCAGGGTCAGGTAGAGTGGTCAGGCAGGAGGGCTCAGGGTCAGATAGAGTGATCAGGCTGGAGGGCTCAGGGTCAGATAGAGTGGTCAGGCTGGAGGGCTCAGGGTCAGATAGAGTGGTCAGGCTGGAGGGCTCAGGGTCAGATAGAGTGGTCAGGCTGGAGGGCTCAGGGTCAGATAGTGGTCAGGCAGGAGAGCTCAGGGTCAGATAGAGTGGTCAGGCAGGAGGGCTCAGGGTCAGATAGAGTGGTCAGGCAGGAGGGCTCAGGGTCAGATAGAGTGGTCAGGCTGGAGGGCACAGGGTCAGATAGAGTGGTCAGGCTGGAGGGCTCAGGGTCAGATAGAGTGGTCAGGCAGGAGGGCTCAGGGTCAGATAGAGTGGTCAGGCAGGAGGGCTCAGGGTCAGATAGAGTGGTCAGGCAGGAGGGCTCAGGGTCAGCTTGAGTGGTCAGGCAGGAGGGCTCAGGGTCAGGTAGAGTGGTCAGGCAGGAGGGCTCAGGGTCAGGTAGAGTGGTCAGGCAGGAGGGCTCAGGGTCAGGTAGAGTGGTCAGGCAGGAGGGCTCAGGGTCAGATAGAGTGGTCAGGCAGGAGGGCTCAGGGTCAGGTAGAGTGGTCAGGCAGGAGGGCTCAGGGTCAGATAGAGTGGTCAGGCTGGAGGGCTCAGTGTCAGGTAGAGTGGTCAGGCAGGAGGGCTCAGGGTCAGATAGAGTGGTCAGGCTGGAGGGCTCAGGGTCAGGTAGAGTGGTCAGGCAGGAGGGCTCAGGGTCAGATAGAGTGGTCAGGCTGGAGGGCTCAGGGTCAGGTAGAGTCGTAAGGCAGGAGGGCTCAGGGTCAGATAGAGTGGTCAGGCTGGAGGGCTCAGGGTCAGATAGAGTGGTCAGGCTGGAGGGCTCAGGGTCAGATATTGTGGTCAGGCTGGTGGGCTCAGGGTCAGATAGAGTGGTCAGGCTGGCAGGGGTCAGTAAACCAAAGGTGGGGCAAAGGTCGGCAGGAGGGCTCAGGGTCAGGCAGAGTGGTAAGGCAGGAGGGCTCAGGCAGAGTGGTAAGGCAGGCAGGCTCAGGCAGAGTGGTAAGGCAGGCGGGCTCAGGCAGAGTGGTAAGGCAGGTGGGCTCGGAGTCAGGACAGGCAAGGGTCAAAACCAGGGGGTGGGGCCGAGAATAGAGAGATTAGAAAAACCAGGATGTGAGACATAAAACGCTGGTGGAACTGAACAAACAAGGTGAACTGGCAACAGACAGAGAACACAGGTGTACATACACAGGGGATAATGGGGAAGATGGGCGCCACTTGGAGGGGGGTGGAGACAATCACAAAGACCGGTGAAAAGAGATCAGGGTGTGACACTTACACTAAAAGGACATTATCATTTTCACAATTCCGCAGTATTATTCAACCTAATAGTGTGACAATATACAGGTAGTTTCCAAAATAAAGGAAACACCAATATACAGTGTCTTAATAAAAAAAATATAAACTTAAAAAACAATTCAAAAACACCTTATTGAACAGAGAAGCTCTGTGAAGCAGCACAAATATAGACACAGACACACACACACGCACGATAGCATACACACTATACACACATATACACACACGATAGCATACACACATATACACATGGATTTAGTACTGTTGATACAGTGCCTTGCGAAAGTATTCGGCCCCCTTGAATTTTGCGACCTTTTGCCACATTTCAGGCTTCAAACATAAAAATATAAAACTGTATTTTTTTGTGAAGAATCAACAACAAGTGGGACACAATCATGAAGTGGAACGACATTTATTGGATATTTCAAACTTTTTTAACAAATCAAAAACTGAAAAATTGGGCATGCAAAATTATTCAGCCCCTTTACTTTCAGTGCAGCAAACTCTCTCCAGAAGTTCAGTGAGGATCTCTGAATGATCCAATGTTGACCTAAATGACTAATGATGATAAATACAATCCACCTGTGTGTAATCAAGTCTCCGTATAAATGCACCTGCACTGTGATAGTCTCAGAGGTCCGTTAAAAGCGCAGAGAGCATCATGAAGAACAAGGAACACACCAGGCAGGTCCGAGATAATGTTGTGAAGAAGTTTAAAGCCGGATTTGGATACAAAAAGATTTCCCAAGCTTTAAACATCCCAAGGAGCACTGTGCAAGCGATAATATTGAAATGGAAGGAGTATCAGACCACTGCAAATCTACCAAGACCTGGCCGTCCCTCTAAACTTTCAGCTCATACAAGGAGAAGACTGATCAGAGATGCAGCCAAGTGGCCCATGATCACTCTGGATGAACTGCAGAGATCTACAGCTGAGGTGAGAGACTCTGTCCATAGGACAACAATCAGTCGTATATTGCACAAATCTGGCCTTTATGGAAGAGTGGCAAGAAGAAAGCCATTTCTTAAAGATATCCATAAAAAGTGTCGTTTAAAGTTTGCCACAAGCCACCTGGGAGACACACCAAACATGTGGAAGAAGGTGCTCTGGTCAGATGAAACCAAAATTGAACTTTTTGGCAACAATGCAAAACGTTATGTTTGGCGTAAAAGCAACACAGCTGAACACACCATCCCCACTGTCAAACATGGTGGTGGCAGCATCATGGTTTGGGCCTGCTTTTCTTCAGCAGGGACAGGGAAGATGGTTAAAATTGATGGGAAGATGGATGGAGCCAAATACAGGACCATTCTGGAAGAAAACCTGATGGAGTCTGCAAAAGACCTGAGACTGGGACGGAAATTTGTCTTCCAACAAGACAATGATCCAAAACATAAAGCAAAATCTACAATGGAATGGTTCAAAAATAAACATATCCAGGTGTTAGAATGGCCAAGTCAAAGTCCAGACCTGAATCCAACCGAGAATCTGTGGAATGAACTGAAAACTGCTGTTCACAAATGCTCTCCATCCAACCTCACTGAGCTCGAGCTGTTTTGCAAGGAGGAATGGGAAAAAATGTCAGTCTCGATGTGCAAAACTGATAGAGACATACCCCAAGCGACTTACAGCTGTAATCGCAGCAAAAGGTGGCGCTACAAAGTATTAACTTAAGGGGGCTGAATAATTTTGCACGCCCAATTTTTCAGTTTTTGATTTGTTAAAAAAGTTTGAAATATCCAATAAATGTCGTTCCACTTCATGATTGTGTCCCACTTGTTGTTGATTCTTCACAAAAAAAATACAGTTTTATATCTTTATGTTTGAAGCCTGAAATGTGGCAAAAGGTCGCAAAGTTCAAGGGGGCCGAATACTTTCGCAAGGCACTGTATATTGTTAGTAGATTTGGATAGAAAACACTCTAAAGTTTCTAAAACTTGAATGATGTCTGTGAGTATAACAGAACTCATATGGCAGGCAAAAACCTGAGAAAAATCCAACCAGGAAGTGGGAAATCTGAGGTTTGTAGTTTTTCAACTCATTCCCTATTGAAGATACAGTGGGATATTGGTCATGTTGCACTGCCTATTGAATACACAGTGTCTATGGGGTCACATTGCACTTCCCAAGGCTTCCACTAGATGTCAACCATCTTTAGAAACTTGATTGAGGCTTCTACTATAAACGAGGGGAATGAGGGCTTTTTGAGTCAGTGGTCTGGCAGAGTGTCACAGGCTCGTGACGTGCGGTCACGAGAGAGTTAGCTCTCGTTCCCATGGCTTTTCTACAGACAATGGAATTCTCAGGTTGGAACGTTATTGAACGTTTATGATAAAAAACATCCTAAAGATTCTATACAACATTTGATATGTTTCTACTTTAAATTTTCGTCCGACCTCTCCGCTGGAAGTTGCACACGCGTTTGGATTCGTTTACCAAACGCCCTAACAAAAGGAGGTATATGGACATAAATTATTAACTTTAAGTCAAACATTTATTGTGGAACTGCGATTCCTGGGAGTGCATTCTGATGAAGATCATCAAAGGTAAGTGAATATTTATAATGCTATTTATTTATGACTAATGTTGACTGTGCAACATGGTGGATATTTATTTTGGCTGGTTTGGGCTCTGAGCGCCGTTCTCAGATGATGCTTTTTCCGTAAAGTTTTTTTGAAATCTGACACAGCGGTTGCATTAAGGAGAAGTGCATCTAAAGTTCCATGCATAACACTTGTATTTTCATCAACTTTTATAATGAGTATTTCTGTAAATACTCACTAATGAGTATTTCTGTAATTTGATGTGGCTCTCTGCAAAATCACAGATTTTTGAATATAAATATGCACTTTATCGAACAAAACATACATGTATTGTGTAACATGAAGTCCTATGAGTGGCATCTGATGAAGATAATCAAAGGTTAGTGATTCATGTTATCTCTTTGTGCTTTTTGTGACTCCTCTCTTTGGCTGGAAAAATGGCTGGGTTTTTCTGGGACTTGGTGGTGACCTAACATAATCATTTGTGGAGCTTTCGCTGTAAAGCATTTTTTAAATCAAAAATCTCAGTTTACATTTGCGCGTTACGTGCAGTAATGTTTTGATTCCTAAACATCCGGTGATGTTGCAGAAATACTACTAGATAGACTTCTCCTTAATGCAACCGCTGTGTCAGATTTTTTTAAATCTTTACGGAAAAAGCATAATCTGAGAACGGCGCTCAGTACCCTATTCAGCCAGAGAAAACTCCGCCATTTTGGAGTCAACATTAGTTAGAAAAAATACTATTAATATTAACTTACCTTTGATGATCTTCATCAGAAGGCACTCCCAGGAATCCCAGTTAGACAATAAATGACTGATTTGTTCCATACAGCCCATCATTTAGCCACTTGTTGTTAGCGTGTTCATCCCAGTAATCCATCTTCATGAGGCGCGAGCACTTCCTCCAGACAACAACTCGAAAAGTTCCGTTACAGGTCGTAGAAACAAGTCAAGCGATGTATGCAATCAATCTTTAGGATGTTTTTAACTTAAATCATCATTAAGGTTCCAACCGGAGAATTGCATTGTCTGAAGAAAAGCATTGGAACGAGAGCGTACTCTGTCGGGAGCGCGCTTCATGAGACCGAGGCTCTCTGCCAGACCACTCACTCAGAGTTCTTCTTTATAGCAGAATCCTGAAACCAGTATCTGAAGACGGTGACATCTAGTGGAAACCCTAGGAAGTGCAAGCACATCCATATCTAACAGGGATTTCAATAGGCACTGTTTTGAAAATCGATTTCTCACTTCCTGTTTGGATTTCTTCTCAGGTTTTTGTCTGTCATATGAGTTCTGTTATATTCACCGACATCATTCAAACAGTTTTAGAAACTTCTGAGTGTTTTCTATCCAATACTAATAATAATATGCATCTGGGACAGAGTAGGAGAAAGTTCAGTTTGGGCACATTATTCATCCAAAAGTGACAATGCTGCCCCCTATCCCCAAAAAAGTTAAAGAACCAGTGCAGTCAACAGCATGATTTACCTGTGTTTTATATACTGTGAACTGTCAAAATAATGGAAACACTTGAGTAAATGAGGATACAGAGTATATTGAAAGCAGGTGCTTCCACACAGGTGTGGTTCCTGGGTTAATTAAGCAACTAACTTCATGCGTATTTATTTTAATCTTTATTTAACTAAGCAAGTCAGTTAAGTGTAGTTGAAAATTAATCAATTGCTTATCAAATTCTCTAAGGGAGGTTGAACTAAGTAATGAGGCCCTAGCCCTTATTCAGACAGTCTATACCCCAGACTCTGTAGACCTATCCCAAGGCAGCTAGTGTGACAGCACCATGTTCAATTTGTTTTGGGAAACCAAGCACAGAATCACATCCACACAACAGTGAAACAGTCTCCTGGAGGACAGGCCTGAGAACCAGTCAACCGACAGGACCTCCCCAGCAGGAGCCTTGCCACCCATAATGGGAAATCAATGTTGTTTTGGTTGCCTGAATAGGTAGGCTTAAGGAATAGTTACAGCAATCGAGTAGGGAGAGCAGGCAAGAGTGAACGAGAGAGAGAAATAAAGAGAGAGAGAAAGAGAGAGAGAGAGAGAGAAGGAGAGGGAGAAAGAGAGAGAGAAGGAGAGAGAGAAGGAGAGTGAGGAGAGAGAGAGAAGGAGAGAGAGAGAAGGAGAGGGAGAAAGAGAGAGAGAAGGAGAAAGAGAAGGAGGACAAGAAGAAGGAGAGAATATTCTCCTCTTTGCTTATTCACTGTCTCATGGCTGCTCCCTACTTGATATGAAACCATTATCCGGGTAAATCCGGCCTGTTCTGCTCCTGCTGTGCTCCAGGAGAAAACTGGCAGTCTGTCGCAGCGCCATCGACGCGTGGAGGGTCTTAATGAGATTCCTAAGGCGCATTTCGAATCACTGGGATTTGGTGAAGAAAAAAAAAGCCATCGTTGTGTTCGCTCGCCTGGCCACTCCTAGAGGAGCAACAGATGATTACACACTTAGAAAGCCCTTCGCTTAGTCCAGGACACTTCATCTTTTGGCTCCCACTGGAGACCCAAGCAGATGTGGCAGGCCCGGGGGTAATCCCCAGTTCAGATGGGCTTGTCTGGCGTAATGTGATCCGCCCGGTCTGGTTCATCCTCCATAGTGATGAAGGCCCCTGACCCATGTGATGTTTATGATCCTTCAACCAATAGTGGTGGTCAGAGCTGGCTGCTTTTACCCTGTTTGGTACATAAGTATATAAGGCATAATTACACAGAGAGCAGTGACAATATAAAACTAGCTACAGATGTAGTCATAGCAGTGACATGTTGGTACAGAACAATACAACCTCCTGCCAGAAGCCTCTATGTGTTTAAGTCGGGTAATGAAGACCAAACCTCCTCATACCTCTACTCCTCCTCCAGCCCTTATCCCTCCCTCCCTCCCTCCCTCCCTCCCTCCCTCCCTCCCTCCCTCCCTCCCTCCCTCTCATCAGCCATCCCACTCTCCCTCCCTCCCCTCAGCCATTCCACTCTCTCTTCCTCCCATCCAGCCATTCCTCCATCCAATCCCATCCATCCCTCCACCCCTCCCATCCAATCCCATCCATCCCTCCACCCCTCCCATCCAATCCCATCCATCCCTCCACCCCTCCCATCTAATCCCATCCATCCCTCCACCCCTCCCATCCATCCCTCCACCCCTCCCATCCAATCCCATCCATTCCTCCATCCCTCCCAACCATCCCTCCACCCCTCCACCCCTCCCATCCATCCTTCCCTTTCCTTGGACGTAGCCGTCCCAGGAAGCTCAGTGTCTTTGTGTGTGTGTGTGTGTGAAATATAATGTGGGTTTAACATGGCTGAACTTGGAAGTGGAATCTGGATGACGGTTAACCAACCCAATTAACTAGGACTCAATGGAGAGCAAATTAAAAAGCCCTGGGGCATTATGCCTCGCCAGGAAAACGGCAACCACAACAAAGGCATGAGCTCTTTAGCTCCCGGAATCCTCCGGAGCACCCTGATTAGGCTGGGAGGTTTTAGCCTCTTCTTTCAATGAGAGGAGAGAGAGAGAAAGGGAAGGAAGAGAGTATCCATTTACTCAGGGCAAAGGGCTGTGGAGAATGGCAGTGTTCTAAAACTGGGGGTGAGAACCATTTGAGCATGTTCGCTGAGGTGTGAACAGCAACCGCTCCAAAAAAAGCAGCAATGATTGAACAAAAAAGAAAACAAAAATCACATGCAGAGAGTTTAAAGGTGGACGGTGGATGCATTATGGGCCTAAATATACTGCTCACTTTAGCTATATATCCATATGTTTTATAACTCAACTGAATTTCAATTTGATGAATTTAACATTTCCCAATTGTTTTCTATGAGGATTTTAAAGTGAATTTAAATGACTACACTTTTTGCACTGACTTGACCCCGTTGCTCTGTCTGACTGGCCTGTATGGTGGGTCACCTCCTGCCTGCTCACTCCAGAGCCCAGTGGGGACACCTTTATGTGGGTAAAGCCCTCTCCTGGTAGAGAGGAGAAGCTGAGAGGGCTAAACTAATTACAGTCGATTCCCATCTGCCTGGCAGTGTAAGCCACGGGCTTTACCAGGACAAAAGGGGCCTTTAGGGCCTTGGTTTGGTAGCACCCAAGCAAACAAAGAAACCGCCATCAGCATAATTAGGAGAAAAATGAAATGCACTCTTCTTTTGTATGTTAAGTAAGTTGTTTAGCTGGGGGGGGTTTTACTATTTTATTCGGTGGCGGCATTTGATTTCTTCCGCCTTTCTTTAGCACTCAATGAAACACAAAATGCAAAGCTGGGGACTTGTTTTTTCTGTTCTCCGCGTTATAAACGGGAGGTTCCTGTCCTGTTTGTTTCCCATGCCAAATTATAATAAATAAGTCATATCCCATAGCAACTAGCATTACCCCTGATCCACAGGAGTAGATTGGTCTGAATGTGGATCTGATTTGAAAGAGACTGACACTTTCTATAAATGGATCTGATTTGAAAGAGACTGACACTCTCTTTAATGGATCTGATTTTAAAGAGACTGACACTATGAATGGATCTGATTTTAAAGAGACTGACACTATGAATGGATCTGATTTTAAAGAGACTGACACTCTCTTTAATGGATCTGATTTTAAAGAGACTGACACTATGAATGGATCTGATTTTAAAGAGACTGACACTATGAATGGATCTGATTTTAAAGAGACTGACACTCTCTTTAATGGATCTGATTTTAAAGAGAATGACACTATGAATGGATCTGATTTTAAAGAGACTGACACTCTCTTTAATGGATCTGATTTTAAAGAGACTGACACTATGAATGGATCTGATTTTATAGAGACTGACATGTCCCCCAGCCCTGCTCATCTCCCCCCTTTTGAGACAACAGGAGTTTAAACAATTAAGAAACTTAGAGGATCAGAGGAGCCAGCCCACCAGCCCTGTGGACCTTACCCAGGAGGCCTGACCTGTGCTGAGTGACGGCTCCACGCCTCCCTCTGATCCCGGCCTTGACCTCACACCGGGAGGAGTTCTGATTGCATGCAGGTGTGAATAGCTTGGGATCTGAGGCCTTGGAGAGTTCCTTTGCAGTCTGGGTCCACTTACAGATATGATCTAGCGTTCAGTCAAGACTATGAGATGTTTATGTTTGAGTGCGTAGCTATGAACTGTCACTACCGGCACTCACAGTTAGTCTCAATCCAGCTGGTCCTGGATAGTTACAGTGACCGTATGTAAAAAAAACAAACCACCCAGTTTCTTCTGAGTGGTCTATGGTCACCTCTGAACTTATAAACATCAGACTTTATTTTTTTTTTACATATATATATATATTTTTTTTACAACAATCACATGATTAAACTAATTTAATTGACAGACAGACAAACATAATATAGTGCCGTGTCAAATGCATCTATTGATTAGTTTATCAGTCTTTGACCATAATAAACTTCTTTATCTGTGTATAATAATTATGTTTGTTTTTTTAGTTGCTGTATTGTTTTGGCTTTTGCCATCACCACTCTTCCTACTGATGTGTCGGGGAGCCATTCTGGAGGCTTCCGATGCGAACAGTTCTAATTCCACTGGCCTCCATCAGCTAGCTGTGTTGTGTCTGAGGTTTACCCTGGGGCCTGTCTGTTATAGCAGCCTGGCTTTGCTCATTTGGTCAGCCACCTGGGTATCCATCGGCACGGGGTTCCCGGGAGTCTGCCAGCAGGTCTCCAGAGTTCCAGGGGGTCCGTTTCCTACAGGTTACGTCCCAGGGGGACAGCCGTGTGCTGGGGCTCTGTCAGCGCCCCTGTTCACCCCTCTCTCTCTCACTCACTCATCACCCCTCTCCTCTCTGCCAGCTCCAAACAGGGCTTTATCTTAATTGAGTGTGGTTAAAGGCTGCAGGCGTTATGAAATGGAAACAAATTAAGCAACAAAGTATAATAGAAATACTGCAAGGTTGACGTTTTTGTTTTTAACCCTTTGTCTCACAATTTCAATTACAATCTTGTCTCATCGCTACAACTCCCCAACGGGCTCTGGAGAGGCAAAGGTCGAGTCATTTGTCCTCCGAAACAAGACTCGCCAAACCCTGCACCTAAACACAAGCCCGCATAACCTGCTTTTCAATGTTGTGTAAACGCTTGCTAATTGATAAACAAAACAGACAATGCACTTTGCTGATAATGTTCCGGGGCAACAATTAGTGAACCTTTCATAGTACAGACTTCATCAGGACCGAGAGAGACTTGACTGTCTGTCACTCTCTCATCCGGACAGATACAGTGGTGACTGTCTCTCTCTCATCAGATCAGGACAGAGCGAGTGGTGGCGGTCTGTCTCTCTCTCATCAGAACAGATACAGTGGTGACTGTCTCTCTCTCATCAGATCAGGACGGAGCGAGTGGTGACTGTCTCTCTCTCATCCGGACAGATATAGTGGTGACTGTCTCTCTCTCTCATCAGATCAGGACAGAGCGAGTGGTGGCGGTCTGTCTCTCTCTCATCAGAACAGACACAGTGGTGACTGTCTCTCTCATCAGAACAGAGAGGGACTTGACTGTCTGTCTCTCGTCAGATCAGGACAGAGCGAGTGGTGGCGGTCTGTCTCTCTCTCATCCAGACAGACACAGTGGTGACTGTCTCTCTCTCATCAGAACAGGACAGAGTGAGTGGTGATGGTCTGTCTCTCATCAGATCAGGACAGAGCGAGTGGTGATGGTCTCTCTCTCATCAGATCAGGACAGAGTGAGTGGGGATGGTCTGTCTCTCTCTCATCAGATCAGGACAGAGCGAGTGGTGATGGTCTCTCTCTCATCAGATCAGGACAGAGCGAGTGGTGGCGGTCTGTCTCTCTCTCATCAGATCAGGACAGAGCGAGTGGTGGCGGTCTGTCTCTCTCTCATCCGGACAGACACAGTGGTGACTGTCTCTCTCTCATCAGATCAGGACAGAGCGAGTGGTGATGGTCTGTCTCTCTCTCCTCAGGACAGATGATGGGTGAGACTCTCCTCTCTGATGGGGGGGTGAGGCTCTCCTCTCTGATGGGGGGGTGAGGCTCTCCTCTCTGATGGGGGGGGGTGAGGCTCTCCTCTCTGACGGGGGGGTGAGACTCTCCTCTCTGATGGGGGGGTGAGGCTCTCCTCTCTGATGGGGGGGTGAGGCTCTCCTGTCTGATGGGGGGGGTGAGACTCCTCTCTGATGGGGGGGGTGAGGCTCTCCTCTCTGATGGGGGGGTGAGGCTCTCCTCTCTGATGGGGGGGTGAGGCTCTCCTCTCTGATGGGGGGGGGGGTGAGGCTCTCCTCTCTGATGGGGGGGGGGGGGTGAGGCTCTCCTCTCTGATGGGGGGGGGGGGTGAGGCTCTCCTCTCTGATGGGGGTTGGTGAGGCTCTCCTCTCTGATGGGGGGGGGGGGGTGAGGCTCTCCTCTCTGATGGGGGGGGGGGGGGTGAGGCTCTCCTCTCTGATGGGGGTTGGTGAGGCTCTCCTCTCTGATGGGGGGGGGGGGGGTGAGGCTCTCCTCTCTGATGGGGGGGGGGGGGGGGTGAGGCTCTCCTCTCTGATGGGGGGGTGAGGCTCTCCTCTCTGATGGGGGGGTGAGACTCTCCTCTCTGATGGGGGGGGGGGTGAGGCTCTCCTCTCTGATGGGGGGGGGGGGTGAGGCTCTCCTCTCTGATGGGGGGGTGAGACTCTACTCTCTGATGGGGGGGGGGTGAGGCTCTCCTCTCTGATGGGGGGGGGGGGTGAGGCTCTCCTCTCTGATGGGGGGGGGGTGAGGCTCTCCTCTCTGATGGGGGGGTGAGGCTCTCCTCTCTGATGGGGGGGGTGAGGCTCTCCTCTCTGATGGGGGGGGGGTGAGGCTCTCCTCTCTGATGGGGGGGGGTGAGGCTCTCCTCTCTGATGGGGGGGGTGAGGCTCTCCTCTCTGATGGGGGGGGGTGAGGCTCTCCTCTCTGATGGGGGGGGGTGAGGCTCTCCTCTGATGGGGGGGGTGAGGCTCTCCTCTCTGATGGGGGGGGGGTGAGGCTCTCCTCTCTGATGGGGGGGGGGTGAGGCTCTCCTCTCTGATGGGGGGGTGAGGCTCTCCTCTCTGATGGGGGGGTGAGGCTCTCCTCTCTGATGGGGGGGTGAGGCTCTCCTCTCTGATGGGGGGGGTGAGGCTCTCCTCTCTGATGGGGGGGGGTGAGGCTCTCCTCTCTGATGGGGGGGGGGGGGTGAGACTCTCCCCAGACAAGCTTGAACACTCCCCACTCCCTCAGATGCGGAGATATGAAGCTGTAGTTGATGTAGTGAGCAGATTGAAATGCCGTCCGGGGCGTCTATTGACAACGCCTGAGTGAAACAACATGCAGGCTTATCTGCCCAACACGGGAGTAATCAGTGAAACGTCCTGTTTTCCCCTGGCTGCAAAGTGACTTGTCAAACCACCATTCTTCTCTTGTAGCGAGGCCTTCCCCAGGTTCCATTGTGTCATTTGTTTTTATGATTGCTTCACACAGGTGACCCATATCTGTATGTGCTTGTGGTTGGCAGGTGTTCATCGCGGTACATATAGAAGGTGAAACATGTTGTCCCCACACAAATGAGGCAACAGCACCCCCCCCCCCTTTATGTGTACCACGTGTTACAATACAAATATACTTGACTGATTCTATATGCATTTCTGAGCCAGACCACACCCCATGCAAATGTTAATTGGTCAATATCGGCCACTCTGTTTTAGGTACTAGTCTGGAAATTTTTTTGTTGAGAGACCTTTGTCCATAGATGCCACATATCAAGTTTTGTGCATATCAGTCATTTGGTGACAGATCAGTCATTTGGTGACAGATCAGTCAATTGGTGACAGATCAGTCATTTGGTGACAGATCAGTCATTTGGCGGACAATTCATAATGGTGGACCTTATGTGTCCCTAGGCACATTTCTTCCTTGTGAGGAGAGGGGACTATGTACTGAATTTCATGACTTTATGTCAAACGCGGTGAACATTTTGTATTTTCGATCTCTTTTATAGCACCACAATCTGGCCAATCAGTAATCTTGTAAATGACAGATCTCTACGGCAAGATTCATTATTCACTCAAGTTCCATAAAAATTGGACCAGTGCTGTCTGAGATGTGACTAACATAACAAGCAAACATTAAAAATATTTATATTTGTATTAACTTACGGACAGAGACAGATCCACAGACTCCTCCCCGATTTTCATCACGGTGGGGACAGTGAAGGGAAAGGAATTATTCCAGACTGTTGACTTGACAACCAGTTTTGTTTATTCCGTGTTGAGAATGTTGCTCTGTGTCATTTGACGCTACTGCGCGGAAAGCCATTAGGCTTTGTGTGTAGAGAATATGTTATTCTCTATGTAGTAGGGTCTGAACCTTTCTGTAACAAAATGATTGACACAAATAACACGGTAATTGAAAAGCTAAGGTAAAGAGGCTGAATGGGCAGATGGTAAACATCCCTCTTTCAAAGGAGGAAGAGGAGGAGAGGAGAGCTGAGGAGAGTAGAGGAGAAGGAAACATAGGGGACATTGTTAGATAAATGTATTTGGAAGGAATTCCCTCAAACACAAAATGATTGACGTTAATGGAGAGATCTCTTTCTTAGAAGAAAGGTGGAGAATCACTAATGTATGGACTGTGTAATGAGATAATGGTTGTTTGTAGTCCAATCTTGAGTGCTCATTTTACCAGGTATGCCAGTACACTTACGCTTGGTTCACTAAGTCCTATTAGTGAAGACTTTATCCATCCTGTACCATTAAGAAGACTAGAGGAGTCACAATGAGACCGTCGTCCAGGGTTACGAGTGGTGCTTCACAGTATGTCGATACCGTGAGCATCAGGAAAGAGAGTAATGAGGATGTCTTTATTAAACTATGTGTTTGTGGAGGGGGACTGGAAGGTTCTGGCGCGTCACTGCTAAATTACCCATTCCCTGTGAGTCCTGTTCCCTGTGAGTCCTGTTCCCTGTGAGTCCTGTTCCCTGTGAGTCCTGTTCCCTGTGAGTCCTGTTCCCCATGAGTCCTGTTCCCCATGAGTCCTGTTCCCCATGAGTCCTGTTCCCCATGAGTCCTGTTCCCCATGAGTCCTGTTCCCCATGAGTCCTGTTCCCTATGAGTCCTGTTCCCTGTGAGTCCTGTTCCCTGTGAGTCCTGTTCCCTGTGAGTCCTGTTCCCTGTGAGTCCTGTTCCCTGTGAGTCCTGTTCCCTGTGAGTCCTGTTCCCTGTGAGTCCTGTTCCCTGTGAGTCCTGTTCCCTATGAGTCCTGTTCTCTATGAGTCCTGTTCCCTATGAGTCCTGTTCCCTATGAGTCCTGTTCCCTATGAGTCCTGTTCCCTATGAGTCCTGTTCCCTATGAGTCCTGTTCCCTATGAGTCCTGTTCCCTGTGAGTCCTCTTCCATGTGAGTCCTCTTCCATGTGAGTCCTGTTCCCTGTGAGTCCTGTTCCCTGTGAGTCCTGTTCCCTATGAGTCCTGTTCCCTATGAGTCCTGTTCCCTGTGAGTCCTGTTCCCTGTGAGTCCTGTTCCCTGTGAGTCCTGTTCCCTGTGAGTCCTGTTCCCTGTGAGTCCTGTTCCCTATGAGTCCTGTTCCCTGTGAGTCCTGTTCCTCTCTTCTAAATGAATTACAAAACTCTAACGAAAGATGACAAAGCCTTTTTAATGGTACTGCGCTGAGGAGATTAAATACGATAATAATGTTCTAAAAGGATAGACGCAGCATATTAAAGGACATATTTGATCAATTGAAACTTCACTCCTCTTCTTCTCTTACATTTTCTTCCTTTAGTGATTTTATTTTGTTTAAAAATGAATAACAAAAATAATAATAGTCAAAGTTGTCTTTGAGGAGAGGAGAGCTGTGGAGAGGAGAGCTGAGGAGAGCTGAGGAGAGGAGAGGAGAGGAGAGGAGAGGAGAGGAGACGAGACGAGACGAGACGAGAGGAGAGGAGAGGAGAGGAGAGCTGAGCTGAGGAGAGGAGAGGAGAGGAGAGCTGAGGAGACGAGAGGAGAGGAGAGGAGAGCTCAGGAGAGGAGAGCTGAGGAGAGGAGAGCTCAGGAGAGGAGAGCTGAGGAGAGGAGAGCTGAGGAGAGGAGAGCTGAGGAGAGGAGAGGAGAGGAGAGCTCAGGAGAGGAGAGGAGAGCTGAGGAGAGGAGAGCTCAGGAGAGGAGAGCTGAGGAGAGGAGAGCTGAGGAGAGGAGAGCTGAGGAGAGGAGAGCTGAGGAGAGGAGAGCTGAGGAGAGGAGAGCTCAGGAGAGGAGAGCTCAGGAGAGGAGAGCTGAGGAGAGGAGAGGAGAGGAGAGCTGAGGAGAGGAGAGCTCAGGAGAGGAGAGCTCAGGAGAGGAGAGGAGAGGAGAGCTGAGGAGAGGAGAGCTGAGGAGAGGAGAGCTGAGGAGAGGAGAGCTGAGGAGAGGAGAGCTCAGGAGAGGAGAGCTCAGGAGAGGAGAGCTGAGGAGAGGAGAGCTCAGGAGAGGAGAGCTGAGGAGAGGAGAGCTCAGGAGAGGAGAGCTGAGGAGAGGAGAGCTCAGGAGAGGAGAGCTCAGGAGAGGAGAGCTCAGGAGAGGAGAGGAGAACTGAGGAGAACTGAGGAAAGCTGAGAGAAGCAGTTGAATGAATGGTCTTTGATGAGGCTACAATGATGTTCAATAACGGTCACCCTGCTCTCCCCGTGCCAGTACGGGAATGCGTGGTCCAATGGTCACTTTGCTGGCAGCCTGCATGACTCCTGTATACGGGTCTGTTGCTATGCCAACCGTGATGCAGCCAAGCCATGTTCACATATTATCTACAGACGATCAAGGCCAAACCTGGTTGGTGAATGTATAACTGTACTACTGTATGTTGTTTATAGACAATATTTTCAACCAGTCATTGTTTGAAGACGAACAGTAAAGTATAGTCCCTATAAAACGTGGGCATCGTGAATATATTATATCCAGGAAGGACACTGAATACAGTATACACTCAACAGGGGAGAATAACAAGACATTTCCTCCCTGTTGGTACATTTCATGTTTTGAATGAAAAATTTCCCGTAATTTTTTTCCCCTATTTGGCCAATTTCCCTTTGATGAATCCTGATGAGTGGGATTGGTAGATGAGTGGGATTAGTAGATGAGTGGGATTGGTAGATGAGTGGGATTGGTAGATGAGTGGGATTGGTAGATGAGTGGGATTGGTAGATGAGTGGGATTGGTAGATGAGTGGGATTGGTAGATGAGTGGGATTAGTAGATGAGTGGGATTAGTAGAAGAGTGGGATTAGTAGATGAGTGGGATTGGTAGATGAGTGGGATTGGTAGATGACTGGGATTGGTAGATGAGTGGGATTGGTAGATGAGTGGGATTGGTAGATGAGTGGGATTAGTAGATTTATTGGGATTGGTAGATGAGTGGGATTGGTAGATGAGTGGGATTGGAAGATGAGTGGGATTGGTGGATGAGTGGGATTAGTAGATGAGTGGGATTGGTAGATGAGTGGGATTAGTAGATGAGTGGGATTAGTAGATGAGTGGGATTGGTAGATGAGTGGGATTAGTAGATGAGTGGGATTGGTAGATGAGTGGGATTGGTAGATGAGTGGGATTGGTAGATGAGTGGGATTAGTAGATGAGTGGGATTGGTAGATGAGTGGGATTGGTAGATGAGTGGGATTGGTAGATGAGTGGGATTGGTAGATGAGTGGGATTAGTAGATGAGTGGGATTGGTAGATGAGTGGGATTAGTAGATGAGTGGGATTGGTAGATGAGTGGGATTGGTAGATGAGTGGGATTGGTAGATGAGTGGGATTAGTAGATGAGTGGGATTAGTAGATGAGTGGGATTGGTAGATGAGTGGGATTGGTAGATGAGTGGGATTGGTAGATGAGTGGGATTAGTAGATGAGTGGGATTGGTAGATGAGTGGGATTGGTAGATGAGTGGGATTGGTAGATGAGTGGTAGATCACCTAGTCAAGAGGTAAAACGCTTTAATCCTCCATCTTTTCAACTAAACCTCTATGTAAAGACCTTTCCAAAAAAATTAAATACATGTATATATCTTCTTCTACACTCTAAAAATTAGGGGTTCAACAAGGTTCTTCTTAGATCCTCAAAGTTCTTTGGAGAACCGTAGTGTTCTTGGCACTGAAAATTGCCCCCAAAAGGTTCTTCCAAGAACCCCATAGGAGGTGGGGGAAACTCCTTAGCTGTTGGGGGGTTCTTGCAGGAACTTAACTGACTAACTTTGAATTTGAAAGGACAACAGGTGCAGGAACTTAACTGACTAACTTTGAATTTGAAAGGACAACAGGTGCAGGAACTTAACTGACTAACTTTGAATTTGAAAGGACAACAGGTGCAGGAACTTAACCTGTCTACGATACTGGTTCCCAATTGGGAATCAACCCTCCCACGTTCAGCTGAAACGGTGGCGCATGGAACGCAAAAATATTCTTAAAAATATTTAACCTCCACACATTAACAAGTCCAAGTCAGATTTCTAAAATGTTTTACGGCGAAAACATAGCACATATATATGTAAAACCACCACCAGACACAGCTCATTTGAATAGCCAAAACATGCAATCAACAAACGCAGGATTAAAAAGTAAATCGCTCACTAACCTTTTGAAAATCTTCATCAGATCACAGTAATATGACATGTTACACAGTACATATTTTTTTTTTTCAATAATATGCCATTTATATCCATAAATGTCCATTTACAGTGAGTTCACGTTCAGAAATTACTCAAAAATGCCCGCAGGAAATCTATGTAGCGCGGCAAGATAACGTAAATAGACATCATAAACTTTGACTAAATATACATGTTCTACATATAGTTAGAAAGATACACTGCTTCTTTATGCAACCGCTTTGTTAGATTTATTTTTAACGTTACAGAAATCGCACACTATTCTATATGCTGAGACGGCGCTCAGTTCCAAGCTACATTTCTACGTAATGTTGGAGTCAACAGAAACACCGATTTAAGCATAAATATTCCCTTACCTTCGATGGTCTTCGTTCAGAATGTTCTGGAAGGCTTCATACTTACCCAATACATTGTTTGGTTTCAAGTCTTGCGTCTTTGTATTAGCTACTGCTAATAACATCAGCTGAAATGCACCCAAAACGTCCTCTGGTCCGGAAAAGTTGCGCATCAAAACTTCAAAATTACATATTATATGTCGACTAAACAGGTCAAACTAAGTGCAGAAGCAAGCTTTATGATGTTTTAGACGTGCAAAACAAACTTCAATTCAATCGGCCATTGTCTGCCCTTCTCTTGAGTGCTGGAACAAAGGAATGGCTGGGACCAATTCGCGCCCATACGCACAGCCTATTCTCTCATGGCACGCACTAATTTCACTCCCATAGGGTCAATTCTCGCGGGATTTGAACGATTCAAAGCTCTACTGAAAGAGGACATCTAGCGGAAGAGATAGAAAGTGTCCCCAGAATCATAACTGGTTGGGAAGGGTGGGGGCCATGACGTCAAAGTTGCTCCAACTTTCATGGCCACAAAAACTAGTTTGGAAGAATGCCTGCCCTGTGAGTTCTGCTATACTTACAGACATAATTCCAACGGTTTTAGAATCTTTAGAGTGTTTTCTATCCAATAATAATTTTTATTTGCATATATTAGCAATTTTTGACAGATTTTTTTTCCAGTTTACTAGGGGTACCCAATCTCTCCAAAGGGGGCGTATGTCTGCCATATCCTTAACAGGTTTTAACTGACTAACTTTGAATTTGAAAGGACAACAGGTGCAGGAACTTAACTGACTAACTTTGAATTTGAAAGGACAACAGGTGCAGGAACTTAACTGACTAACTTTGAATTTGAAAGGACAACAGGTGCAGGAACTTAACTAACTAACTTTGAATTTGAAAGGACAACAGGTGCAGGAACTTAACTGACTAACTTTGAATTTGAAAGGACAACAGGTGCAGGAACTTAACTGAAAGTGTTTAAAGATCTCCTCAATTTAAGGTAAGGTTTTGTCCCTTGTACGATCTAAATGTATATCGTTGTATGATGATACCATCTATGTTTTCATATTTGTGCAAATCTTGGATATCAATCAACAACGAGGTAAGAATACGTAGGCTATGAGAATATGTTGAAGGCTAGTTGTATTGGGTGCAGATGACGAAACTGCTCACTTTGTGTCTGCAGGTATACAGAGGAGGAGTCTCTGTCTCCCTCTCTCTCCCCCTCTCTCTCTCTCTCTCCCTCTCTCTCCCCCTCTCTCTCTCTCTATATATATATATATATATGTATATATATAGTTCCCACTCTCTCTCCCCCTCTCTGTCTCTCCCCTCTCTCTCTCTCTTTCGCTCTCTCTCTGCCCTCTTCCCCCCCCCTCTCTCTCTCTATATATATATATATAGCTCCCCCTCTCTCTCTCCCTCTCTCAAATCAAATCAAATCAAATCAAATTTTATTTGTCACATACACATGGTTAGCAGATGTTAATGCGAGTGTAGCGAAATGCTTGTGCTTCTAGTTCCGACAATGCAGTAATAACCAACAAGTAATCTAACTAACAATTCCAAAACTACTGTCTTGTACACAGTGTAAGGGGATAAAGAATATGTACAGAATATGTACATAAGGATATATGAATGAGTGATGGTACAGAGCAGCATAGGCAAGATACAGTAGATGGTATCGAGTACAGTATGTACAAATGAAATGAGATGAGTATGTAAACAAAGTATGTAAACAAAGTATGTAAACAAACTCTCTAGCCTCTCCCCCCCCCTCTCTCTCTCTCTCTCTATATATATATATATAGCTCCCCCTCTCTCTCTCCCTCTCTCTCCCCCTCTCTCTCTCTCGCCCCTCTTTCTCCCCCCTCTCTCTCTCAAACAGTGTTCTTTAGAATCATTCTACACCCAAAGTTAACGGAACATTAACAGTTTCATATTGTGTGTGCGTTAGGGTTAGGGTTAGTTAACAGAACAGTAACAGTTTCATAGTGTGTGTGTGTGCGTACGAGAAAGCGCACACACGTGTATCTGTGTGAATGTGTGCGAAGTGTTTTGTGTGTGTTATGAGTCACACCTGCAAGTTTGTGTGTTTGTCTGGGATAATGTTTAAATTATGAATCAATCATTATCACGAGTACTACAACTGTTAAAGTGTACTTGAAAGGTAGCACCGTTGAAGTGTCTGTTGGAATCTACTTGGAAGCCTGCCACTACTCTAAGGGACTCTGCTTAAACTCAGCTAATGCCATTTACCTTCCACAAGAGCACTGTTACCTCCTGTGTAGACTGTGAGTACTGAGAACAAAGGGCAGGCGGGGTAACCTCTGGTAGGATCAAGAACAGAGGAAGTAACCTCTGATAGGATCAAGAACAGAGGAAGTAACCTCTGATATGATCAAGGCGAGAGGAAGTAACCTCTGATAGGATCAAGAACAGACGAAATAACCTCTGTTTGGATCAAGGACAGAGGAAGTAACCTCTGATATGATCAAGGCGAGAGGAAGTAACCTCTGATAGGATCAAGAACAGACAAAATAACCTCTGATTGGATCAAGAACAGAGGAAGTAACCTCTGATATGATCAAGGCGAGAGGAAATAACCTCTGATTGGATTAAGGACAGAGCCAGTAACTTCTGAAAGGATCAAGGACAGAGGAAGTAACCTCTGATAGGATCAATAACAGAGGAAGTAACCTCTGATAGTATCAAGGACAGAGGAAGTAACCTCTGATAGGATCAAGAACAGAGGAAGTAACCTCTGATATGATCAAGGCGAGAGGAAATAACCTCTGATTGGATTAAGGACAGAGCCAGTAACTTCTGAAAGGATCAAGGACAGAGGAAGTAACCTTTGATGGGATCAAGGACAGAGGAAGTAACCTCTGATAGGATCAAGGACAGAGGAAGTAACCTCTGATAGGATCAAGAACAGAGGAAGTAACCTCTGATAGGATCAAGAACAGAGGAAGTAACCTCTGATAGGATCAAGGACAGAAGAGGTTTGCAAAAGCGTTGAGACAAGTATTAGGAGAGAGAGAGACCAGGGAGGAAGGAAGATGGATGGGAAGTTGGCTCTTGCCTGTTAATCATCCCTTGATCCAGTCGGTCGGTTGGTCAGTTGGTCAGTGTGTGGGAGTGAGTAAGAAAGAGAGGGAGGTCCATGGACTCAGCCTTTACACCATCAGGACCCCTGTGGGCCCCCTCTCTGCCTCTGAACTCTACCTCCCCTGGGAGAATGAACCTGTCACAACTCACACCCATTCTGGCTCCATTCAGGTTGGTAGACGTAAATAATACGAGGCTGAGTGGGTCTGGATGCCTGCACGTGGATGTTGTGTGAGAGCCAACGTGCTGGACTGGACTGTATGACATGTCACCCTACTGCAAGAACAGCTGCGTGGTAGATGTCCTGCAAGTGCCAGATACAGTCGTACTGTACAAACACCAATGACACCATCTCAGTTCTGCTTAGCCCCCTCGGCTGTGTAGCTAAATCACATATTTAATTAAGTTACAAATATTTCAGACCAATGTAATACAGTTTGTTCATATGAATATACATCTTTTAAGGTTAATAAAAAAATATATAATAATATATATATATATATAATATATAATAATAACAAATCCTTTCTAATTGCGTCCATTTTTTTATGAGACATTCTCTTATTTTCATAATGTACTGTGGTCACAGTCAAAAGCACAGACGGAGTTTATCAAAGCCGATTCAACTCTTGACTTTTTTGGTGGAAATAACTCCCCGGATCTCCTCCCGGCTCTCCTCCCTGGCTCTCCTCCCGGATCCCCTCCCCGGTTCTCCTCCACGGCTCTCCTCCCGGCTCTCCAACCCGACTCTCTTCCTGACTCTCTTCTCGGCTCTCCTTCCACCTCCCGGCTCTCCTCCCGGCTCTCTTCACAGGCTCTCTTCCCAGGCTCTCTTCTCGGCTCTCTTCCCGGCTCTCCAACCCGGCTCTCCTCCCAGCTCTCTTCCCCGGTTCTCCTCCCCAGCTCTCCTCCCGGCACTCCACTCCACCCGACTCTCATCCCGGCTCTCTTTCCGGCTCTTCTCCCAGCTCCCCTCTCGTCTCTCCTCCCGGCTCTCCAACCCGACTTTTCTTCCCGACTCTCTTCTTGGCTCTCCTTCCACCTCCCAGCTCTCCTCCCGGCTCTCCAACCCGACTTTCTTCCCGGCTCTCTTCCCGGCTCTCTTCCCGGCTTTCCTCCTGGCTCTCCTCCCGGCTCTCCTCTCAGCTCTCTTCCCGGCTTTCCAACCCGACTCTCTTCTCGGCTCTCCTTCCACCTCCCAGCTCTCTTCCCGGCTCTCTTCCCGGCTCTCTTACCGGCTCTCCTCCTGGCTCTCCTCCCGGCTCTTCTCCCAGCTCGCAAACCCGGCTCTCCTCTCAGCTCTCTTCCTGGCTCTCCTCTCGGCTCTCTTCTTGGATCTCCTCCCGGCTCTCCTCCCGACTCGCAAACCCGGCTCTCCTCGCAGCTCTCTTCCTGGCTCTCCTCCCGGCTCGCAAGCCTGGCTCTCCTCCCGGCTCACAAGCCCGGCTCTCCTCCCGGGTCTCCTCCCGGCTCTCTTCTCGGCTCTCCTTCCACTTCCCAGCTCTCCTCCCTGCTCTCCTTCCGGCTCTCCTCCCAGCTCTCCTCCCCGTCCAATACAGAAAGAGGCTGAAGAGACACAGTGAGAATAAAGGTCAAGCTTTCTCTTCGCTGTTAGGAGCTGCATTCTTCTGGCACTGACTGCCATGTAGTGTGCGCGAGTCTGAAAGGGCCTAAAACGTGTGTGTGTGTGTGTGTTCTCCTCTCAGAGAGGCTTGAAGGTTGGCCCAGCCCTGGCTGTCATTTCTCATAGTAATGGTTGGTGCCACGGCTGCTGCCAGCACACCACTGGAGAGAAACCAAGAGCGAGATAAAAGGAAAACTCAGACAGACATCATCAGGTTAAGAGGATATTTCTGCCTCCTTTTAGCAGTGAAACTAGCTCAATTGTTCTGTTTTTCCTCTCAGAAAAAGTGTAGAGTACCTGGGAAGAAAGCAGAATATTGTCTATGACTCACGCCCACACATCAGAATGCTGAGGGGAAGAACATACTAAAGTGAATGTTGTTTATTACAGGTGTAAACTAACCCCATTCTCCACACACAGCTGCTCCTTTTTCTGCCATTGTCCTTGTCCCATCTTCTCTGTGAGGGGAATGATAGTGCTTCCTCTCCCTCCCTCCCTCCCTCCCTCCCTCCCTCCCTCCCTCCCTCCCTCCCTCCCTCCCTCCCTCCCTCCCTCCCTCCCTCCCTCCCTCCCTCCCTCCGCCAATGTCCTTGTCCCATCTTTTCTGTAAGGGGAATGATAGTGCTTCCTCCCTCCCTCCCTCTCTCCCCTCCCTCCCTCCCTCCCTCCCTCCCTCCCTCCCTCCCTCCCTCTCTCCCCTCCCTCCCTCCCCTCCCTCCCTCCCTCCCTCTCTCCCCTCCCTCCCTCCCTCCCTCCCTCCCTCCCTCCCTCCCTCCCTCCCTCCCTCCCTCCCTCCCTCCCTCCCTCCCTCCCTCCCTCTCTCCCCTCCCTCCCTCCCTCCCTCCCTCCCTCTCTCCCCTCCCTCCCTCCCTCCCTCCCTCCCTCCAATGTGGGGCGACGCACAGTCCGGGTTAGGGAGGTTTTGGCCCGGTAGGGATCGCGCACCAGCGACTCCTGTGGTGGGCAGTGCGCGCTAACCAAGGTGCACGGCACATTGGTGCGGCTGGCTTCCGGGTTGGATGCGCGCTGTGTTAAGAAGCAGTGCGGCTTGGTTGGGTTGTGTATCGGGACGCGTCCGAGGCTGGATTGGGAGCAGCGCTCGTGCACGCCACCAAAGCTCCGCCCCTGTGTATCGGAGACGCCCGTACGGGAGTTGTAGCGATGAGACAAGATAGTAGTGCACATTGGACACCACGAAATTGGGGAGAAAAAGGGGTAAAAAAAAAAAAAAAAGTTCCAAAAGAATGAATGTCATAATAGTGTGCAATGTGCACAAAGGGTTGTATTTACAATGGTGTGTGTTCTTCACTGGTTGACATTTTCTTGTGGCAACAGGTCACAAATCTGGCTGCTGTGAACATGCTATTTCACCCAGTAGATGCAGTGCCTTTGCGAAAGTATTCAGCCCCCTTGAACTTTGCGACCTTTTGCCACATTTCAGGCTTCAAACATAAAGATATAAAACTGTATTTTTTTGTGAAGAATCAACAACAAGTGGGACACAATCATGAAGTGGAACGACATTTATTGGATATTTCGAACTTTTGTAACAAATCAAAAACTGAAAAATTGGGCGTGCAAAATTATTTTTTACTTTCGCAAGGCACTGTATGAGAGTTTATCAAAATGTTGTTTGTTTGCGAATTCTTTGTGGATCTGTGTAATCTGAGGGAAATACGTGTCATACAATTGCCAGGAGGTTAGGAAGTGCAGCTCAGTTTCCACCTCATTGGGGTCTGCCTATGGCAATCTTTCTCAGTGGCAAGAATATGGCTGGTTCTTGGTTGGTGAATGGACCACAGACCTCACAACCATAAAGGGAAATGGGTTCTATAACTGATTCAAGTATTTTTTGACAGATACTAATTGGTATGTCAAATGTTATGTTCCTTTTGATGGCATAGAAGGCCTTTCTCTCAGCTCGTTTACAGCTTTGTGGAAATTACCTGTGGCTCTGAAGTTTAGGACGAGGTATAGTTTTTTTGTGTGCTCTAGGGCAACTGTGTCTAGATGGAATTTATATTTGTGGTCCTGGCAACTGGACATTTTTTGGAAACACATTGTTTTTGGACTTACAGAGATTTCCTGTCAAGGCCCAGGTTTGACAGAATCTGTGCAGAATATTGAGGTGCTGCTGTTGGTTGGGAACAGAAGCGTCTCTCTCTCTCTCTCTCTCTCTCTCTCTCTCTCTCTCTCTCTCTCTCTCTCTCTCTCTCTCTCTCTCTCTCTCTCTCTCTCTCTCTCTCTCCTCTGCTTGGCTCGCTCTCCCTCTCGCTCTCTCTCGCTCTCTCTCTCTCTTTCACTCGCGTGGCAAAGGCACCCACCAGACAAAGACCCCATTGTACATCCCACAATAGGGTGTCCATGCTGGGCTGAGTGGCCACTTCAGACTCCAGTCCACACAGCCAGTACCGACTCCACAGAGAAATAATCACCAGAGATCACTTAACCTTGCAAGGCAAATGACTTTTGGCACAAAAGCACGAGCTGTGACGAATTTGTCAATGAAGTATTATATATATATATATTTTTTTACAACGTTTACTAAAATAAAATAACGGCATTACCTTCCAGAACACTTTGAGTTGGCTCCACTCCTGTTGTGACATCTATGATGCAGCTCTTCAAAAGGCATGAGTGAATCTATGTAGTTACCCATCTGGAAAGGCATTGCTTGACTTTCCAGACAATTGGATCTCAACTGATGTACAACATGATTGTATTTCTCCTTCACTCATGCCTGCAGAGAGAACGTATTTATCATCCCTCTATCTCTCTTTCCTCTTTCTTCATCCATCCTTCATCTTTAGTGATGTTGAAAGGTACGTGGGATGCAAACGTAGGCTGCTGACGAGGAGTCCTGCTCATAATAATGGCCGGAATGGAGACCCTGGTTTCCATTTTGTTTTTAATGCCATTCCATTGACTCCATTCCAGACATTATTATAAGCTGTCCTCCCCTCAGCAGCCTCCAGTGATGGAATGATGTCTAGATCTCCACTCACTTCTGTGGTCATATTGTTCTTGACACTTTATCCATATTCTCTGGGATCGTAAAGTTGTGCTTTGTTTTTGAAGCTCTATTTCTCCCATGTGTGTAGGGTATCATTAAAACCTAAATGTAACCTCAGAACACCCTCTAGAGGTTTCTGAATTCTCCTCAGACTCTATTCAGTAGGTCTGGCTTTGAAATACAATATATGCTATTTGCTAATTTAATCTAAATATGTTCCTGTGCATGTCTCCTTTTATTTTGCTATGTGAGTCTCAACAACAGAGGAGACATGCCAAGATGTAACCTGGTGATCAATTTCTCCCAGAATCCCAACAAGATGTAACCTGGTGATCAATTTCTCGTGGAATCCCACCAAGATGTAACCTGGTGATCAAGTTCTAATGGAATCCCACCAGGATGTAACCTGGTGATCAATTTCTCCCGGAATCCCACCAGGATGTAACCTGGTGATCAAGTTCTAATGGAATCCCACCAGGATGTAACCTGGTGATCAAGTCCTCCTGGAATCCCACCAGGATGTAACCTGGTGATCAAGTTCTAATGGAATCCCACCAGGATGTAACCTGGTGATCAAGTTCTAATGGAATCCCACCAGGATGTAACCTGGTGATCAAGTCCTCCTGGAATCCCACCAGGATGTAACCTGGTGATCAAGTTCTAATGGAATCCCACAGGATGTAACCTGGTGATCAAGTCCTCCTGGGAATCCCACCAGGATGTAACCTGGTGATCAAGTTCTAATGGAATCCCACCAGGATGTAACCTGGTGATCAAGTCCTCCTGGAATCCCACCAGGATGTAACCTGGTGATCAAGTTCTAATGGAATCCCACCAGGATGTAACCTGGTGATCAAGTTCTAATGGAATCCCACCAGGATGTAACCTGGTGATCAAGTCCTACTGGAATCACACCAAGATGTAACCTGGTGATCAATTTCTCCCGGAATCCCACCAGGATGTAACCTGGTGATCAAGTTCTAATGGAATCCCACCAGGATGTAACCTGGTGATCAAGTTCTAATGGAATCCCCCCATTATGTAACCTGGTGATCAAGTTCTAATGGAATCCCACCAGGATGTAACCTGGTGATCAAGTCCTCCTGGAATCCCACCAGGATGTAACCTGGTGATCAAGTTCTAATTGAATCCCACCAGGATGTAACCTGGTGATCAAGTCCTCCTGGAATCCCACCAGGATGTAACCTGGTGATCAAGTTCTAATGGAATCCCACCAGGATGTAACCTGGTGATCAAGTTCCAATGGAATCCCACTAGGATGTAACCTGGTGATCAAGTTCTAATGGAATCCCACCAAGATGTAACCTGGTGATCAATTTCTCCCGGAATCCCACCAGGATGTAACCTGGTGATCAAGTTCTAATGGAATCCCACCAGGATGTAACCTGGTGATCAAGTTCTAATGGAATCCCACCAGGATGTAACCTGGTGATCAATTTCTCCCGGAATCCCACCAGGATGTAACCTGGTGATCAAGTTCTAATGGAATCCCACCAGGATGTAACCTGGTGATCAAGTCCTCCTGGAATCCCACCAGGTTGTAACCTGGTGATCAAGTTCTAATGGAATCCCACCAGGATGTAACCTGGTTATCAAGTTCTAATGGAATCCCACCAGGATGTAACCTGGTGATCAAGTTATAATGGAATCCCACCAGGATGTAACCTGGTGATCAAGTTCTAATGGAATTCCACCAGGATGTAACCTGGTGATCAAGTCCTCCTGGAATCCCACCAGGATGTAACCTGGTGATCAAGTTCTAATGGAATCCCACCAGGATGTAACCTGGTGATCAAGTCCTCCTTGAATCCCACCAGGATGTAACCTGGTGATCAAGTTCTAATGGAATCCCACAGGATGTAACCTGGTGATCAAGTCCTCCTGGGAATCCCACCAGGATGTAACCTGGTGATCAAGTTCTAATGGAATCCCACCAGGATGTAACCTGGTGATCAAGTCCTCCTGGAATCCCACCAGGATGTAACCTGGTGATCAAGTTCTAATGGAATCCCACCAGGATGTAACCTGGTGATCAAGTTCTAATGGAATCCCACAGGATGTAACCTGGTGATCAAGTCTTCCTGGGAATCCCACCAGGATGTAACCTGGTGATCAAGTTCTAATGGAATCCCACCAGGATGTAACCTGGTGATCAAGTTCTAATGGAATCCCACTAGGATGTAACCTGGTGATCAAGTCCTCCTGGAATCCCACCAGGATGTACCCTGGTGATCAAGTTCTAATGGAATCCCACCAGGATGTAACCTGGTGATCAAGTTCTAATGGAATCCCACCAGGATGTAACCTGGTGATCAAGTCCTCCTGGAATCCCACCAGGATGTAACCTGGTGATCAAGTTATAATGGAATCCCACCAGGATGTAACCTGGTGATCAAGTTCTAATGGAATCCCACCAGGATGTAACCTGGTGATCAAGTTCTGATGGAATCCCACCAGGATGTAACCTGGTGATCAAGTCCTCCTGGAATCCCACCAGGATGTAACCTGGTGATCAAGTTCTAAAGGAATCCCACCAGGATGTAACCTGGTGATCAAGTTCTAATGGATTCCCACCAGGATGTAACCTGGTGATCAAGTTCTAATGGAATCCCACCAGGATGTAACCTGGTGATGAAGTCCTCCTGGAATCCCACCAGGATGTAACCTGGTGATCAAGTTCTAATGGAATCCCACCAGGATGTAACCTGGTTATCAAGTTCTAATGGAATCCCACCAGGATGTAACCTGGTTATCAAGTTCTAATGGAATCCCACCAGGATGTAACCTGGTGATCAAGTTCTAATGGAATCCCACCAGGATGTAACCTGGTGATCAAGTTCTAATGGATTCCCACCAGGATGTAACCTGGTGATCAATTTCTCCCGGAATCCCACCAGGATGTAACCTGGTGATCAAGTTCTAATGGAATCCCACCAGAATGTAACCTGGTGATCAAGTCCTCCTGGAATCCCACCAGGATGTAACCTGGTGATCAATTTCTCCCGGAATCCCACCAGGATGTAACCTGGTGATCAATTTCTCCCGGAATCCCACCAGGATGTAACCTGGTGATCAAGTTCTAATGGAATCCCACCAGGATGTAACCTGGTGATCAAGTTCTGATGGAATCCCACCAGGATGTAACCTGGTGATCAAGTTCTAATGAAATCCCACCAGGATGTAACCTGGTGATCAAGTTCTAATGGAATCCCACCAGGATGTAACCTAGTGATCAAGTTCTAATGGAATCCCACCAGGATGTAACCTGGTGATCAAGTTCTAATGGAATCCCACCAGGATGTAACCTGGTGATCAAGTCCTCCTGGAATCCCACCAGGATGTAACCTGGTGATCAAGTTCTAATGGAATCCCACCAGGATGTAACCTGGTGATCAAGTTCTAATGGAATCCCACCAGGATGTAACCTGGTGATCAAGTTCTAATGGAATAACACCAGGATGTAACCTGGTGATAAATTTCTCCCGGAAACCCACCAGGATGTAACCTGGTGATCAAGTTCTAATGGAATCCCACCAGGATGTAACCTGGTGATCAAGTCCTCCTGGAATCCCACCAGGATGTAACCTGGTGATCAAGTTCTAATGAAATCCCACCAGGATGTAACCTGGTGATCAAGTTCTAAAGGAATCCCACCAGGATGTAACCTGGTGATCAAGTTGTAATGGATTCCCACCAGGATGTAACCTGGTGATCAAGTTCTAATGGAATCCCACCAGGATGTAACCTGGTGATGAAGTCCTCCTGGAATCCCACCAGGATGTAACCTGGTGATCAAGTTCTAATGGAATCCGACCAGGATGTAACCTGGTTATCAAGTTCTAATGGAATCCCACCAGGATGTAACCTGGTTATCAAGTTCTAATGGAATCCCACCAGGATGTAACCTGGTGATCAAGTCCTCCTGGAATCCCTCCAGGATGTAACCTGGTGATCAAGTTCTAAAGGAATCCCACCAGGATGTAACCTGGTGATCAAGTTGTAATGGATTCCCACCAGGATGTAACCTGGTGATCAAGTTCTAATGGAATCCCACCAGGATGTAACCTGGTGATGAAGTCCTCCTGGAATCCCACCAGGATGTAACCTGGTGATCAAGTTCTAATGGAATCCGACCAGGATGTAACCTGGTTATCAAGTTCTAATGGAATCCCACCAGGATGTAACCTGGTTATCAAGTTCTAATGGAATCCCACCAGGATGTAACCTGGTGATCAAGTTCTAATGGAATCCCACCAGGATGTAACCTGGTGATCAAGTTCTAATGAAATCCCACCAGGATGTAACCTGGTGATCAAGTTCTCCTGGAATCCCACCAGGATGTAACCTGGTGATCAAGTTCTAATGGAATCCCACCAGGATGTAACCTGGTTATCAAGTTCTAATGGAATCCCACCAGGATGTAACCTGGTGATCAAGTTCTAATGGAATCCCACCAGGATGTAACCTGGTGATCAAGTCCTCCTGGAATCCCACCAGGATGTAACCTGGTGATAAAGTTTTAATGGAATCCCACCAGGATGTAACCTGGTGATCAAGTTCTAATGGAATCCCACCAGGATGTAACCTGGTTATCAAGTTCTAATGGAATCCCACCAGGATGTAACCTGGTTATCAAGTTCTAATGGAATCCCACCAGGATGTAACCTGGTGATCAAGTTCTAATGGAATCCCACCAGGATGTAACCTGGTGATCAAGTTCTAATGGAATCCCACCAGGATGTAACCTGGTGATCAAGTTCTAATGGAATCCCACCAGGATGTAACCTGGTAATCAATTTCTCCCGGAATCCCACCAGGATGTAACCTGGTGATCAAGTTCTAATGGAATCCCACCAGGATGTAACCTGGTTATCAAGTTCTAATGGAATCCCACCAGGATGTAACCTGGTTATCAAGTTCTAATGGAATCCCACCAGGATGTAACCTGGTGATCAAGTTCTAATGGAATCCCACCAGGATGTAACCTGGTGATCAAGTTCTAATGGAATCCCACCAGGATGTAACCTGGTGATCAAGTTCTAATGGAATCCCACCAGGATGTAACCTGGTGATCAAGTCCTCCCGGAATCCCACCAGGATGTAACCTGATGATCAAGTTCTAATGGAATCCCACCAGGATGTAACCTGGTGATCAAGTCCTCCTGGAAACCCACCGGGATGTAACCTGGTGATCAAGTTCTAATGGAATCCCACCAGGATGTAACCTGGTGATCAAGTCCTCCTGGAATCCCACCAGGATGTAACCTGGTGATAAAGTTTTAATGGAATCCCACCAGGATGTAACCTGGTGATCAAGTTCTAATGGAATCCCACCAGGATGTAACCTGGTTATCAAGTTCTAATGGAATCCCACCAGGATGTAACCTGGTTATCAAGTTCTAATGGAATCCCACCAGGATGTAACCTGGTGATCAAGTTCTAATGGAATCCCACCAGGATGTAACCTGGTGATCAAGTCCTCCTGGAATCCCACCAGGATGTAACCTGGTGATAAAGTTTTAATGGAATCCCACCAGGATGTAACCTGGTGATCAAGTTCTAATGGAATCCCACCAGGATGTAACCTGGTTATCAAGTTCTAATGGAATCCCACCAGGATGTAACCTGGTTATCAAGTTCTAATGGAATCCCACCAGGATGTAACCTGGTGATCAAGTTCTAATGGAATCCCACCAGGATGTAACCTGGTGATCAAGTTCTAATGGAATCCCACCAGGATGTAACCTGGTGATCAAGTTCTAATGGAATCCCACCAGGATGTAACCTGGTAATCAATTTCTCCCGGAATCCCACCAGGATGTAACCTGGTGATCAAGTTCTAATGGAATCCCACCAGGATGTAACCTGGTTATCAAGTTCTAATGGAATCCCACCAGGATGTAACCTGGTTATCAAGTTCTAATGGAATCCCACCAGGATGTAACCTGGTGATCAAGTTCTAATGGAATCCCACCAGGATGTAACCTGGTGATCAAGTTCTAATGGAATCCCACCAGGATGTAACCTGGTGATCAAGTTCTAATGGAATCCCACCAGGATGTAACCTGGTGATCAAGTCCTCCCGGAATCCCACCAGGATGTAACCTGATGATCAAGTTCTAATGGAATCCCACCAGGATGTAACCTGGTGATCAAGTCCTCCTGGAAACCCACCGGGATGTAACCTGGTGATCAAGTTCTAATGGAATCCCACCAGGATGTAACCTGGTGATCAAGTCCTCCTGGAATCCCACCAGGATGTAACCTGGTGATAAAGTTTTAATGGAATCCCACCAGGATGTAACCTGGTGATCAAGTTCTAATGGAATCCCACCAGGATGTAACCTGGTTATCAAGTTCTAATGGAATCCCACCAGGATGTAACCTGGTTATCAAGTTCTAATGGAATCCCACCAGGATGTAACCTGGTGATCAAGTTCTAATGGAATCCCACCAGGATGTAACCTGGTTATCAAGTTCTAATGGAATCCCACCAGGATGTAACCTGGTGATCAAGTTCTAATGGAATCCCACCAGGATGTAACCTGGTAATCAATTTCTCCCGGAATCCCACCAGGATGTAACCTGGTGATCAAGTTCTAATGCAATCCCACCAGGATGTAACCTGGTGATCAAGTTCTAATGGAATCCCACCAGGATGTAACCTGGTGATCAAGTCCTCCTGGAATCCCACCAGGATGTAACCTGGTGATAAAGTTCTAATGGATTCCCACCAGGATGTAACCTGGTGATCAATTTCTCCCGGAATCCCACCAGGATGTAACCTGGTGATCAAGTTCTAATGGAATCCCACCAGGATGTAACCTGGTGATCAAGTCCTCCTGGAATCCCACCAGGATGTAACCTGGTGATCAATTTCTCCCGGAATCCCACCAGGATGTAACCTGGTGATCAATTTCTCCCGGAATCCCACCAGGATGTAACCTGGTGATCAAGTTCTAATGGAATCCCACCAGGATGTAACCTGGTGATCAAGTTCTAATGGAATCCCACCAGGATGTAACCTGGTGATCAAGTCCTCCTGGAATCCCACCAGGATGTAACCTGGTGATCAAGTTCTAATGGAATCCCACCAGGATGTAACCTGGTGATCAATTTCTCCCGGAATCCCACCAGGATGTAACCTGGTGATCAAGTTCTAATGGAATCCCACCAGGATGTAACCTGGTGATCAATTTCTCCCGGAATCCCACCAGGATGTAACCTGGTGATCAAGTTCTAATGGAATCCCACCAGGATGTAACCTGGTGATCAAGTCCTCCTGGAATCCCACCAGGATGTAACCTGGTGATCAAGATCTAATGGAATCCCACCAGGATGTAACCTGGTGATCAGGTCCTCCTGGAATCCCACCAGGATGTAACCTGGTGATCAAGTTCTAATGGAATCCCACCAGGATGTAACGTGGTGATCAAGTCCTCCTGGAAACTCACCAGGATGTAACCTGGTGATCAAGTTCTAATGGAATCCCACCAGGATGTAACCTGGTGATCAAGTCCTCCTGGAATCCCACCAGGATAAATGGAATCCCACCAGGATGTAACCTGGTGATCAAGTTCTAATGGAATCCCACCAGGATGTAACCTGGTGATCAAGTCCTCCTGGAATCCCACCAGGATGTAACCTGGTGATCAAGTTCTAATGGAATCCCACCAGGATGTAACCTGGTGATCAAGTCCTTCTGGAATCCCACCAGGATGTAACCTGGTGATCAAGTCCTCCTGGAATCCCACCAGGATCTAACCTGGTGATCAAGTTCTAATGGAATCCCACCAGGATGTAACCTGGTGATCAAGTTCTAATGGAATCCCACCAGGATGTAACCTGGTGATCAAGTTCTAATGGAATCCCACCAGGATGTAACCTGGTGATCAAGTCCTCCTGGAATCCCACCAGGATGTAACCTGGTTATCAAGTTCTAATGGAATCCCACCAGGATGTAACCTGGTTATCAAGTTCTAATGGAATCCCACCAGGATGTAACCTGGTGATCAAGTTCTAATGGAATCCCACCAGGATGTAACCTGGTGATCAAGTTCTAATGGAATTCCACCAGGATGTAACCTGGTGATCATGTCCTCCTGGAATCCCACCAGGATGTAACCTGGTGATCAAGTTCTAAAATAATAAGAATTAAAACACAAAATATGCATCCAAGACAAAAAAACATGTTGGATCGTTTTCACAGCTTTTCAATTCCTTAAAATCGGTCAACAAATGTAACTTTGATTTAACTTGGGCATTTTGAACAGAATATCTCCCCGTGTTTGAACGTGAAATACTACGTACGCCTGATAAAAATTGTCACGACAGGCCTGATGGAAACTTTTTGACACAAATCTTTCCAAATGTCGACAAAACAAAATATGCCAGACAAGGTGGGATCTTTTTGTGCCTTTAAAATGAATTATGCTAGAAATGGCAGTGGGAACCCCTTTATGTGCAAATATTGACATAATAACTATTAAATGGGGCGGCAGGTAGCCTAGTGGTTAGAGCTAGTGGTTAGAAGTCCTCCTTAGCTTAGTTGGAATCCCTTAGCTGACAAGGTATAAATCTGTCGTTCTGCCCCTGAACAGGCAGTTAACCCACTGTTCCTAGGCCGTCATTGAAAATAAGAATTTGTTCTTAACTGACTTGCCAAGTTAAATAAAGGTTAAAAAAATCAATAAATCAACAGGTAGTCCAGTGGTTAAGAGCGTTGGACCAGTAACCGAAAGGTTGCTGGTTTGAATTCCTGCGCCAACTAGGTGAAAAATCTGTTGATGTGCCCTTGAGCAAGCCACTCATCCCTAATTTATCCTGTATATAGCTCTGGATAAGAGCATCTGCTAAATTCTATTAAAAAAAATGTATAAAAGTAAACTTGGAGTCACGTGATGAAATGTTGTGTCAAATTAATGTTTATTGGTAAATTAAATAATTATGTGTACAGATGTTATAGCAGTTGCTGCGAAATGCTTATGTTACTATCTCCTAACAATGCAGTACACTTGAAAACAAATAAGTACACTTGAAACAAATACTTACAGAAATATTAAAAAAATATAAAAAACAAATAACTTCAGGACAAATCCAATTAATAACATCAAATTGAACTGTAATCAAAATGCACGTAACAGTAATTATTGTACTACATTTGACTATTTCAAAAATATGTGTTTCAAAACAAGCTATTCGCTGCTCTACCATCAGTGGCTTCGGCCAATGCTTGTTGTTCGGGGGTCTACTGGGATTGCAAGGATTTCATTCCATGATTTTCACAGCGCATGGACCATCCTCGGGTGTTTAAAATGAACGCCCATGACTTCTGGGTCTGCTCTATCAGGTACGTAACAGATTAATTATTTATTTTTTAAAAAGAGTAAATTGCAATGAACTTGTAAATAAACAATCAAGACAGCCTGGGAGTTGAACCAGACCTCCACATCCATCAACAGTTGGAAACACTAACTAGAACCTTCTCGTGGATCTGGTAAGACAAAATAACAAACAATTCACAACACAGTTTGTTGTTTCTCCTGCTGTTAGATCCTAGCTAGTGGACACTAGATACAGCCTTGGGGAGCCTGGGAGCTGAACCAGACCTCCACATCCATCAACAGTTGGAAACACTAACTAGAACCTTCTCGTGGATCTGGTAAGACAAAAAAACGAACAATTCACAACACAGTTTGTTGTTTCTCCTGCTGTTAGATCCTAGCTAGTGGACACTAGATGCAGGCAAGCTAGCATACCGGTAGCTAGCTTGCTAGCTCGCATGTCAATCAAGTCTAACTAAAGTTTACAGGTGACCTCATCATCCCACATAATGAAATGCTATAGTATACTATGGTATACACACTATAGTATTCAATGTAGTGTTTTTGTGGACTTTACTGTATCATTCACTCTAGTGTTTTTGCGAAACATTACAGTGAATTCTGCAGTATTTACTGTAGTATGTACAGGTAACTATTGTATAACTACTTTAATAAAATAAAAATGTTCTATACATATATAACTAAGTAAGTTAGTGGTTTTGCTAATTGTAGAATACTCTAGTATTTACTGAAGTGTTTTGCAGACTGCAGTATACTGTAGTATTTACTGTAGTGTTTTTGCAGACTGTAGTATACTGTAGTATTTACTGTAGTGTTTTTGCAGACTGTAGTATACTGTAGTATTTACTGTAGTGTTTTTGCAGACTGTAGTATACTGTAGTATACTGTAGTATTTACTGTAGTGTTTTGCAGACTGTAGTATACTGTAGTATTTACTGTAGTGTTTTGCAGACTGTAGTATACTGTAGTATACTGTAGTATTTACTGTAGTGTTTTTGCGGACATTACTGTAGTATTTACTGTGGTGTTTTTGGCGACATTACTGTAGTATTTACTATAACGTTTGTTGTTGGATTGTAATACTATGTATTATCATAGTATTATTCTTCTTTAGGAAATACTGAAAGAGCAAATGTTCTGTAAACTGCAGGTAGGACTGGATTCTGAACAGAGAGTGCAGAGCATGTGGACTTTCCTTTAACTAGTAGGGAACACAATGTAAGGTCTACACTTGGCATGTAGGTTTCTCACTTCTCTCACAAACTGGGTATATTGGAGAAGGGGCACATTATATACTGTACTGTTTACTATAGTTAAATAAAGTGTAGAGTTGTTGCGGACTGTATTGTTTTTATCGAATAATACTGTACTGTATATTATACAGTAGTGTACTACAGTATACTACAACATTCTATAGTAAGTACTACGCACGCCCGAGGGATACTACAGGATAGTGTGTATAGTATTCTGCGGTATACTAGAGATTACGTTACAATTATATAGTAAGTACTGTAGTATTATATAGAAACTGTAGTATTTGTTTACGTTTATGCATGATACATTATGCTAACTAGCTATCTCCAGTTACATCATTTGTTTTCACTTGTAGCTTTTTCCCTGTGCTTGTGTCATCAATGTACTCACTGGTCAATGTACTCGCTAGTTAAAGGACTCACTGGTCATTGTACTCGCTGGTTAAGGGACTCACTGGTCAATGTACTCATTGGTCATTGTACTCATTGGTTAAGGGACTCATTGGTCAATGTACTCACTGGTCAATGTACCCTCCGCTCGTTCAAAAAAATAGACTATTCAGCCAATCAGCGGCCGCCGCTGGTATACGCATCAGCATATCCCAGGCATCAGCATATCCCAGGCATCAGCATATCCCAGACATCAGCATATCCCAGGCATCAGCATATCCCAGGCATCAGCATATCCCAGGCATCAGCATATCCCAGGCATCAGCATATCCCAGGCATCAGCATATCCCAGGCATCAGCATATCCCAGACATCAGCATATCCCAGGCATCAGCATATCCCAGGCATCAGCATATCCCAGGCATCAGCATATCCCAGACATCAGCATATCCCAGGCATCAGCATATCCCAGGCATCAGCATATCCCAGGCATCAGCATATCCCAGGCATCAGCATATCCCAGGCATCAGCATATCCCAGACATCAGCATATCCCAGGCATCAGCATATCCCAGGCATCAGCATATCCCAGGCATCAGCATATCCCAGACATCAGCATATCCCAGGCATCAGCATATCCCAGGCATCAGCATATCCCAGACATCAGCATATCCCAGGCATCAGCATATCCCAGGCATCAGCATATCCCAGACATCAGCATATCCCAGGCATCAGCATATCCCAGGCATCAGCATATCCCAGACATCAGCATATCCCAGGCATCAGCATATCCCAGGCATCAGCATATCCCAGGCATCAGCATATCCCAGGCATCAGCATATCCCAGGCATCAGCATATCCCAGGCATCAGCATATCCCAGGTATCAGCATATCCCAGGCATCAGCATATCCCAGGCATTTGATTCTGGTTTCTTACAACCGGGTTACGAGTTGATTCTGTTGATTGTAACTGGGATATGATATTTATATGGTATGCATCAACTCAAAAAACAGAATACTTGATTAGCCAGAATAACGACGGGATATTCGAGTGCATGCGAATGTGATGCATAAGCCCCCTTGGCAGTAGGTTTACAGCAGGGCATCGGTACAGTGCATTATGGGCCAGAGTGATTTGGCATGGGCGATATTCATGTCGACAGGATCTCTTATGGTTCATAACTCCCTTTAATCTACTTTTGTATTGTACAAGTGGACACCTGCCTGCGTGTGTGTGTCTGTCTCTGTGTGTGTGTGTGTGTGTGTCTGTGTGCATGTGTGTCTGTATGTGTGTCTGAGTGTGTGCCTGCGTGTGTGTGCCTGTCTGTGTGTGTGTGTGTGCCTGCGTGTGTGTGTCTGTCTGTGTGTGTTTGTGTGTCTGTGTGTGTCTGTGTGCATGCGTGTGCATGTGTGTCTGTATGTGTGTCTGAGTGTGTGCGTGCGTGTGTGTGTCTGTCTGTGTGTGTGTGTGTGTGTCTGTGTGCATGCGTGTGCATGTGTGTCTGTATGTGTGTCTGAGTGTGTGCCTGCGTGTGTGTGCCTGTCTGTGTGTGTGTGTGTGTGTGTGCGTGCGTGTGTGTGTCTGTCTGTGTGTGTGTATCTGTGTGCATGTGTGTCTGTATGTGTGTCTGTGTGTGTGCGTGCGTGTGTGTCTGTGTGTGTGTGCGTGCGTCTGTGTGTGTGTGTGTGTGTTTGTTTGCGTGTTTGTCTGTGTACCTGCATGTGTGTGTGAGTGCATATGTGTGTGTGAGTGCATATGTGTGTGCGTGTGTGTGTGTGTGTGTGTGTGTGTATGTCTGTCTGTCTGTCTGTGTGTGTGTATTTGAGGTTGGGGGATCTGCTAGACTATCTCCTGACAGACACGTCTGTCACTGAAAATGCCATCGTCCTTCCACTCTGGATTCTGTTCTCCTAGAAGAGTTTACTCCTCATTGAAAGCCATTTTCCTCCCTGCCCTCAATTGTGGCAAATAAAATCCAATCACAATCTCAATATCAGAGAGCTGGCGGGCCACTGTTTAGAAGGAATGGGAACATCAAACAAGACAGATTGATGACAAACTAAACTTTTTTTTTTCCTGCTTGTAGTAGGCTGCGTTTAGACAGCCAGCCCAATTCTTTTTCCCACTATTTGACATTTCGAACATTCACATCAGATCTTTTCAGATCAGATCTGATCTGATTTGTCAAAAGACCATTATGGGGAAAAAATATATAATAATTGTGCTGCCTTTCTAAACACAGTCGTATAGGTTTAAAAAGACACAATATTATGTTTAAATAGAAGTTCAATAATAGGCGTAAGATTCATAAACTGATCTCTTCTGAGTGACGTCAACATTGCCCAGAGGTTAGTCTTCACTATTATGTTTCTTAAACTTAACAGTCATCAACTGAAACTTGTCAGGGTAGGTGGAACATCTGAAAGTACAATGTTGGGGCCTCCTGAGTGGCGTAGCGGTCTAGGGGTGTCACTACAGATCCGGGTTCGATCCCGAGCTGTGTCGCAGTCGGCCGTGACCGGGAGACCCATGAGGCGGTGCACAATTGGTCCAGCGTCGTCCGGGTTAGGGGAGGGTTTATCCCAGCGTCGTCCGGGTTACGGAAGGGTTTGGCCCAGCGTTGTTCGTGTTAGGGGAGGGTTTGGCCCAGCGTTGTCCGGGTTAGGGGAGGGTTTGGCCCAGCGTCGTCCGGTTTAGGGGAGGGTTTGGCCCAGCGTTGTCCGGGTTAGGGGAGGGTTTGGCCGGCTGGGATGTCCTTGTCCCATCGCACTCTAGCAACTACTGTGACGGGCCGGGCGCATGCATTCTGACACCGTCACCAGTTGTACGCTGTTTGGTGATGGTTTGGTGATGGTGATGGTTTGGTGATGGTGATGGTGATGGTTTGGTGATGGTTTGGTGATGGTTCGGTTTGGTTTAGCTCTCTGAGAGAAAAACACCGGAGTGCAAGACAAAAAAAAAAGAGGCGGTGAAGTTTCCCTAAAACCTGTTAGGTACCCTAAATATGTCGTTGCTACTAACGCTTTCGGTTGGTCAATAAGTAAATATGCACTGAGAATACAAAACATTAAGAACATGCTGCCATAACAGTAGCATTAGTAGCATTAGCAGCATTAGTAGCATTAGTAGCATTAGTAGCATTAGCAGCATTAGCAGCATTAGGAGCATTAGTAGCATTAGTAGCATTAGCAGCATTAGCAGCATTAGCAGCATTAGCAGCATTAGCAGCGTTAGTAGCATTAGCAGTAGCTTTGATCAGTTGAATTGGCATTAGCAGCATTAGAAGTATTAGTAGCATTAGCAGCATTAGTAGCATTAGCATCATTAGCAGCATTAGCAGTATTAGTAGCATTAATATCATTAGCAGTAGCTTTGATCAGTTGAATTGCAGGTGTAGGAATAGAACGATAAACTTTCCTCAGGTAAGATTAACTTCTTTAAAATAAACTAACACTGTTACTACAATACTGACATCTGTAGGGAGATAATGAGAATGCTTGACTTGTTAGGGACACAATTATGGAAAAAGTGTTTATCTATGCCCAGGAAATAATCACTGTCACCTGGTGAGGTTAGCATAGAGCTAACGTGTGACAGGTTATCTGATGGGACCAGCTACAATGTAACGCTCTATAACGTGCATTTTAATTGCCTGACGCACATTTTGAGACAGAGTGTACTCCTGACGACAGCAGTAGAGGACAAGGAGGGAACGAAGGAGAGCAGATCACTCACATATCCACCTGACACTGGATACAGAGGTCTACTCGTAACCATAGGTACTAACCCTTCCTGTAATAAAGCTCTCCTGAATCCAAATTCACCATCCTTTGGTAGCAGTGAATGACAGAGTATTTCTGTGTGTTACAGAGAGGGGATGTTTTCTGTGTGTGGCAGAGAGGGGATGTTTTCAGTGTGTGGCAGAGAGGGGATGTTTTCTGTGTGTTATAGAGAGGGGATGTTTTCTGTGTGTTATAGAGAGGGGATGTTTTCTGTGTGTGGCAGAGAGGGGATGTTTTCTGTGTTACAGAGAGGGGATATTTTCAGTGTGTTACAGAGAGGGGATGTTTTCAGTGTGTTACAGAGAGGGGATGTTTTCTGTGTGTTAGAGAGAGGGGATGTTTACAGTGTGTGGCAGAGAGGGGATGTTTTCTGTGTGTTATAGAGAGGGGATGTTTTCAGTGTGTTACAGAGAGGGGATGTTTTCTGTGTGTTACAGAGAGGGGATGTTTTCAGTGTGTTTGCAGATCCCAGACAGATTCAGAACAGAGCCCGTCGTCTTCAAAGCCTTTGGAGCGCGTCTGAATTACTCATGAGGTGGAACAGCGAGTCATTTCACTGCTCCAATTATGAGGCCCCCCCCCCCCCCCCCCACCAGAGAAGATGGTGCTGGAGAGAGAAAGGAAGAGAGACATAGGCAGCAATCAAAAAAGGGAGAGAGTTAGCAAGAGTAGTAGAGAGAATATTATTGTCTTAACATAGGAGTGGTCTTTTCTATTTAAGCTGATGGAAAGCTCCCGGGAAAAACATTTGAATGTCACCGAGGATGAAATATAGATTAGAGGTCAATCCTATGACACATGTATGTGTTTTTGCTCCTTGCTGGAATGTTCAACACACTCTGGAACGTTTCACACACTCTGGAACATTTGACACACTCTGGAACGTTCCACGCACTCTTGAATGTTCAACACACTCTGGAACGTTCCACACACTCTGGAACATTTGACACACTCTGGAACGTTCCACGCACTCTGGAACGTTCCACACACTCTGGAACATTTGACACACTCTGGAACGTTCCACGCACTCTGGAACGTTCCACGCACTCTGGAACGTTCCACACACTCTGGAACGTTCGACACACTCTGGAACGTTCCACGCACTCTGGAACGTTCCACACACTCTGGAACATTTGACACACTCTGGAACGTTCCACGCACTCTTGAATGTTCAACACACTCTGGAACGTTCCACACACTCTAGAACATTCGACACACTCTGGAACGTTCCACGCACTCTGGAACGTTCCACACACTCTGGAACATTCGACACACTCTGGAACGTTCGACACACTCTGGAACGTTCGACACACTCTGGAACATTCGACACACTCTGGAACATTCGACACACTCTGGAACGTTCGACACACTCTGGAACGTTCCACGCACTCTGGAACGTTCCACACACTCTGGAACATTTGACACACTCTGGAACGTTCCACGCACTCTTGAATGTTCAACACACTCTGGAACGTTCCACACACTCTGGAACGTTCGACACACTCTGGAACGTTCGACACACTCTGGAACGTTCGACACACTCTGGAACATTCGACACACTCTGGAACATTCGACACACTCTGGAACGTTCGACACACTCTGGAACGTTCCACGCACTCTGGAACGTTCCACACACTCTGGAACATTTGACACACTCTGGAACGTTCCACGCACTCTTGAATGTTCAACACACTCTGGAACGTTCCACACACTCTGGAACGTTCGACACACTCTGGAACGTTCCACACACTCTGGAACATTTGACACACTCTGGAACGTTCCACGCACTCTTGAATGTTCAACACACTCTGGAACGTTCGACACACTCTGGAACGTTCGACACACTCTGGAACGTTCAACACACTCTGGAACGTTCGACACACTCTGGAACGTTCGACACACTCTGGAACGTTCGACACACTCTGGAACGTTCGACACACTCTGGAACGTTCGACACACTCTGGAACGTTCGACACACTCTGGAACGTTCGACTCACTCTGGAACGTTCGACACACTCTGGAACGTTCGACACACTCTGGAACGTTCGACACACTCTGGAACATTTGACACACTCTGGAACGTTCCACGCACTCTTGAATGTTCAACACACTCTGGAACGTTCCACACACTCTGGAACGTTCGACACACTCTGGAACGTTCCACACACTCTGGAACATTTGACACACTCTGGAACGTTCCACGCACTCTTGAATGTTCAACACACTCTGGAACGTTCCACACACTCTGGAACGTTCGACACACTCTGGAACGTTCGACACACTCTGGAACGTTCGACACACTCTGGAACGTTCGACACACTCTGGAACGTTCGACACACTCTGGAACGTTCGACTCACTCTGGAACGTTCGACACACTCTGGAACGTTCGACTCACTCTGGAACGTTCGACACACTCTGGAACGTTCCAGAGTGACTCTGACTCCAGGCATGCTTTCACTGAGACTTTAAAGCCCCTGAAACCAGGACTGACACGTTATTTAAATAATTCATTCAGTGAGCTGTTACATTAGTCGTCACTGGGAGATTAGGTGCTGTCAATCATGTAACAATTCATGTTCTCACATACACTCTTCTTCTGTATCGCTCAAGGATTCAGGGAACTGATGTAATCGTCTGTGATGGCGGGTGAAACCTTTTTTGAGTCACGGTGCCGAAAGCCCAGCAGGAGTCGTTACCATTCATGTACGCATGCTTTATTGTCTGGGTGTGTGGGGTTATGATTGAGGACCTCTATGTTGTTCAATGTGATTTATTTGAATTTTCTCATTGGGTGCTGAATTATGTTAATGTTATTTTCTCATTGGGTGCTGAATTATGTTAATGTTATTTTCTTATTATTTTACTTTATTTGGTAAATATTTCCTTAACTCTTCTTGAACTGCACTGTTTGGTTAAAGGGCTTGTAAGTAAGTAAACATTTCCCGGTAAGGTCTACACTTGTTGTATTCGGCACATTTTTTAAAAATAATGTATTTTACTATGCAAGTCAGTTAAGAACACATTTCAATGATTTGTACCTTGTCAGCTCTGGGATTTGAACTTGCAACCTTCAGGTTACTAGTCCAACACTCTAACCACTAGGCTACCCTGTCTCCCCTGTTATAAATAAAGTTTGATTTTCATTTAATGTATCCGGGGCTCTCTTGTAAAATATATTTTTAATCTCAATGTCACTCCCTGTTTAAATACAAGTGAAAAAAGGACAGTACATTAAAAGTTGGTGATTTCCTGGTTGGCTGTGGGTCATGTGATGCAGACGTCCTCTTCATTATGCTGAATGTTTCATTCGTCCTTGTCACTATGAATCAGCCTGAATGATGGACGCCATGGACACTGCACAGAAATGAAGGCTAATGTGCTGGAGAGTGCCATTAGAAATAGTTAGTGCGCTGCCACTCATGGACATCACATCATAGATAGAGAGAGAGCAGGGGGGGGGGTAGATTGTCATAGCAATGTACTAACTTACACAACGAAAGTTGGTCACATAGTTAATTATAAATAATAAAATGTGCAGTTTTGTCACACAACACAATGCCACAGATGTCTCAACTTTTGAGAGAGCGTGAAATTGGCATGCTGACTGCAGGGGTGTCCACCAGAGCTGTTGCCAGAGAATTGAATGTTAATTTCTCTACCATAAGCCGCATCCAACATCGTTTTAGAGTATTTGGCAGTACGTCCAACTGGCTTCAGAACCAAGGATCACAGATCACGTGTCATGCATTTTATCAAATGACAGTTTGAATGCACAGAGATACCGTAACGAGACCCCGAGGCCCATTGTGAGGATACGTTTTTTAAAAGGTACCTCTGACCAACAGATGCATAGATCTGTATTCCCAGTCATGTCAAATCCATAGATTAGAGCCTAATGAATTCATTTGAATTGCCTGATTTCTTCATATAAACTATAAAATCAATGAAATTGTTGCATGTTGCGTTTATATTTTTGTTCAGAATATTATTGAAAACGGGGGAGTAATTTATCGAAATAGAAGGCTGATGTGGAAAAGAGAGGGAACAGGAAGCATTTACACACATCCTGTAAATGGGACTTCTCTTTCTAATGGTAGTTGGACTGTTGTGTTATTTACCAGGAAACCTCTGATAATGATGGTGTGTCTGGTGGTTGAACTGCACAATAGAAATGGATTGGCCCGTAAACAAAACATATGCCAGATCCTCTGTGTTTTGTTATCAAGATTCAGTCAAGAGTCTTAAATTACCAGCTGCCACCTGTAATTATTGGCAATTTGCTTCCACGTTGGTGTAAACTGACAAGTTGAGCTGAGCTTCCTGCACTGCTACTTTCCACGTTGTTATCCTCCACTTTGTTTTTCTATTTTTTTTCAGAGTAAGCAGTAAGTAGTCTAAAATGCTGTGGACACTCTTTATTTGACCCCCCCCCCCCCCCCCCCCCGGCTTGGAGTACCACTATTATGGGGTTATCAGGAATGAGTGATAGGACACGGTCTGTGGTGTATGTGCACGGTCCTTCCAGTAAGTATTTATGTGAGGACACAAACTGTGACTCATTTGCCAAATCTGTTGACAGGCTAGAATGGAGGTCCCGTTCCATAATGTGGAATGGGCTTTTTCCTCTGACCTGTCAGGAACGGGGTCTCGTCTGACCAGGCGGAACGAGACCCTGTTTGATGTCTCGGGTTAAAGGGGTCCGTCCCGTTTGAAACGCCTAAACGCGGCTGTTGTCTGTGTTTGACGTTTCCATTCCTGCCCATTGATAATGAGCCTTATGCTTTTCTCTGGTTTCATGCGAGGGTTTATTAGACCGTGCTGCCAGGGCCAGTGGACACGCCTGCCTCGGAGTATCGTGTGTATCACGTGTCAGTGTGTTGACAAGAGAAGGAGGGAATGAGCAACTGGCCTGGAGAGAAATGGGGAAGCTTAAAAAAAAAAAGATATATCTTCATCTAACTTTATACTGGGGATTTGACTTGTAATGGTTGTTTAAAAATCCTGATGGTGAATTCATATCCTGTGTAACAGGCCTTGTAACATTCTCACACCAGACACTCAACTGTTTAAACCCTTTCAGGAAATATTACAGCCATACTGTCACTTTGTTCCAAGACCAGATCTGAAATGGAAAAGCCTGACTTCTCTTCTGACCGATTTCTCTTCCCACAGTTAAAAAAAAAAAGAGGTATCTATGAAGGTCAGCGTTCGGAAGCTATGTTTTTACTGGAGGGAAAATAAGAGTGGAAATATATCAAAAATGATTTGACTCAGCTTTTGGTTGATTTCAGGGAGAACCTGCAGCCAGGTGGTTTGGAAGATTCAGCAAGACAGGGACAGGGAGTTCTTTCATTTCTCTTCTACTGCCTCTCTCTATCTTTATTTATTTGTTATTTTACCAGGTAAGTTGACTGAGAACACGTTCTCATTTGCAGTAATGACCTGGGGAATAGTTACAGGGGAGAGGAGGGGGATGGAATGAGCCAATTGTAAACTGGGGATTATTAGGTGACCGTGATGGTTTGAAGGCCAGATTGGGAATTTAGCCAGGACACCGGGGTTAACACCACTACTCTTACGAAAGGTGCCATGGGATCTTTAATGACCCGTTTAACATCCCATCCGAAAGACAGCACCCTACACAGTGCAGTGTCCCCAATCACTGCCCTGGGTATTTTTTTTGGACCAAAGGAAAGAGTGCCTGCAACTGGCCCTCCAACAGCACTTCCAGCAGCATCTGGTCTCCCATCCAGGAGCTGACCAGAACCAACCCTGCTTAGCTTCAGAAGCAAGCCAGCAGTGGTATGCAGGGTGGTATGCTGGTGGCTGACCAACACATCTTATTCTCTCTCGCTCTCTCTCTCTCTCTCCCCCCTCTCTCTCTGTCACTCTCTCTCCCCCTCTCCCCCTCTCTCTCTCCTACTCTCTCTCTGTCTCTCTCTCTCTCTTACTCTCTCTCTCTCTCACTCTTTCTCCCCCCCTCTCTCTCTCTCTTTCTCCCCAATATTTCTCTCTCTCTCTCCCCTTTTCCCTCTCAAGGTACACCTAGACCTCCATGCATATACAATATCACACACCATCACACTCATCCACAGGCACATACACACTCTAGCTAGCACCAACACATTGTTGCTAGCACCAAAACATTGTAGCTAGCACCAACACATTCTAATTAGCACCAACATATTCTAATTAGCACCAACATATTCTAATTAGCACCAACATATTACAATTAGCACCAACACATTCTAATTAGCAACAACACATTCTTATTAACACCAACACATTACAATTAGCACCAACACATTCTAATTAGCACCAACACATTATGATTAACACCATCACATTCTGATTAAGACCAACACATTCTAATTAACACCAACACATTCTGATTAGCACCAACACGTTCTAATTAGCAACAACATATTACAATTAGCACTAACACATTCTAATTATCACCAACATATTCTGATTAACACCAACACATTCTAATTAGCAACAACACATTACAATTAGCACCAACACATTCTAATTAGCACCAACACATTCTAATTGGCACCAAAACATTCTAATTAGCACCAACACATTGTAATTAGCACCAACACATGGTAATTAGCACCAACAAATTGTAATTAGCACCAACACATTGTAATTATCACCAACACATTACAATTAGCACCAACATGTTCTAATTAGCACCAACACATTCTAATTAGCACCAACACATTCTAATTAGCACCAACACATTCTAATTAACACCAACACATTCTGATTAACACCAACATATTTAATTAGCACAACACATTGTAATTATCACCAACACATTCTAATTAGCACCAACACATTCTAATTAGCACCAACACATTACAATTAGCACCAACACATTCTAATTAGCACCAACACATTGTAATTATCACCAACACATTATAATTAGCACCAACACATTGTAATTAGCACCAACACATTGTAATTAGCACCAACACATGGTAATTAGCACCAACACATTGTAATTAGCACCAACACATTGTAAATATCACCAACACATTGTAATTAGTACCAACATATTGTAATTAGCACCAACACATTGTAATTATCACCAACACATTCTAATTAGCACCAACACATTGTAATTAGCACCAACACATTGTAAATAGCACCAACACATTGTAATTAGCACCAACACTTTGTAATTAGCACCAACGCATTCTAATTAGCACCAACACATTCTAGTTAGCACCAACATATTGTAATTAGCACCAACACATGGTAATTAGCACCAACACATTGTAATTAGCACCAACACATTGTAATTATCACCAACACATTACAATTAGCACCAACATGTTCTAATTAGCACCAACACATTCTAATTAGCACCAACACATTCTAATTAGCACCAACACATTCTAATTAACACCAACACATTCTAATTAGCACCAACACATTCTAATTAGCACCAACACATTCTAATTAGCACCAACACATTCTAATTAACACCAACACATTCTGATTAACACCAACATATTTAATTAGCACAACACATTGTAATTATCACCAACACATTCTAATTAGCACCAACACATTACAATTAGCACCAACACATTACAATTAGCACCAACACATTCTAATTAGCACCAACACATTCTAATTAGCACCAACACATTGTAATTATCACCAACACATTGTAATTAGCACCAAAACATTGTAATTAGCACCAACACATGGTAATTAGCACCAACACATTGTAATTAGCACCAACACATTGTAAATATCACCAACACATTGTAATTAGTACCAACATATTGTAATTAGCACCAACACATTGTAATTATCACCAACACATTCTAATTAGCACCAACACATTGTAATTAGCACCAACACATTGTAATTAGCACCAACACATTGTAATTAGCACCAACACTTTGTAAATAGCACCATCGCATTCTAATTAGCACCAACACATTCTAGTTAGCACCAACATATTGTAATTCAGCACCAACACATTTTATTGAATAACAACACAATATATCTAGCACCAACACATTGTAATTATCACCAACACATTGTAATTATCACCAACACGTTCTAATTAGCACCAACATATTACAATTAGCACTAACACATTCTTATTAACACCAACACATTACAATTAGCACCAACACATTCTAATTAGCACCATCACATTCTAATTAGCACCAACATATTATATTTAGCACTAACACATTCTGATTAACACCAACACATTACAATTAGCACCAATACATTCTAATTAGCACAATCACATTACAATTTGCACTAACACATTCTAATTAGCACTAACACATTGTAATTAACACCAACACATTGTAATTAGCACCAACACATTGTGATTATCACCAACACATTCTAATTAGCACTGACATATTCTAATTATCACCAACACATTCTAATTAGCACCAACACATTCTAATAAACACCAACACATTGTAATTAGCACCAACACATTATAATTAGCACCAACTCATTGTGATTATCACCAACACATTCTAATTAGCACTGACATATTCTAATTATCACCAACACATTCTAATTAGCACCAACACATTCTAATAAACACCAACACATTGTAATTAGCACCATCACATTACAATTTGCACTAACACATTCTAATTCGCACTAACACATTGTAATTAACACCAACACATTGTAATTAGCACCAACACATTCTAATTATCACCAACACATTATAATTAGCACCAACACATTCTAAGTAGCACCAACACATTCTAATTAACACCAACACATTGTAATTAGCACCAACACATTACAATTAGCACCAACACATTCTAATTATCACCAACAATGTTCCCACCTTCGCTCATTCTCTCATGTCTTCTCCTGGGTGTTTAATACCTTCAGGGTCTCCCATCTTTTGTTCACTCTGTGTCCATTTGGTGCTCCAGTCCCAACAGTAACAGGAAGTAAATATAGGTTAGTGTTTCCATTCTAAACGGGTGACGTTGTTAACCGGGAGTAGGAGAGTAGCATCTGAAATGGAACCCCAGTCCACGTTTAGGTGAGCGCAACGAGTAAGTATAGTATAGTGTATATAGTGTATATAGTATAGTATAGTGAATATGGGGCGGCAGGTTAGCCTAGTGGTTAGAGCGTTGGACTAGTAACTGAAAGTTTGCCAGATCAAATCCTTGATCTGACAAGGTAAAAATCTGTCATTCTGCCCCTGAACAAGGCAGTTCACCCATTGTTCCTAGGCTGTCATTGAAAAATAAGAATTTGTTCTTAACTGACTTAGGTAAAAGGTAAAATACATATTGTATTATATAGTTTAGTGTATATAGTATAGTATAGTGTAGTGTATATAGTATGACATGGTGTATATAGTTTAGTATAGTGTGTATATTATTGCACAGTGTATATTGTATAGTATAGTATAGTATAGTATGTATTGTATTGTATATAGTATAACATAGTGTACATAGTATGTCAGAGTGTAGTGTATATATAGCAGTGTATATAATACAGTATAGTGTAAACAGTATAGTATGGTATAGTGTACATGGTTAAGTATAGTGCATGTGTATGGTAGTTTATAGTATAGTGTGTATAGTATTGTATAATATAGTATGGTGTATACAATATAGTATAGTGTATATAGTATTGTATGGTATGGTATAGTGTACATAGTTTAGTATAAGTGTAGTGAATAGGGTTCAATTTCAGATTCAACCAAACGGTTTGAATGGCTGTCAATGATTACAGGCTCCATTTAGAAAAATTAAAAGTTGGTGATATTCTAGTCTATAGACCTTAGACTTAATCTCTCACTGGCCACCACTCCTCCTCCTCCTCCTCCTCCTCCCACTCCCTCTCCTCCCGCTCCTCCTCCCCTCCTTCTCCTACTCCTTCCTCCACTCCCCCTCCTCCCTCTCCTCCTCCACCTCCCCCTCCTCCTCCTCCACTCATCCTCCGCTCACTCCTCCTCTCCTCCTCTACCTCCACTCCTCCTCTCCTCCTCTTCCTCCACTCCTCCTCCTCTACTCCTCCTCCTCCACTCCTCCTCCTCTACTCCTCCTCTTCCTCCACTCCTCCTCCTCCACTCCTCCTTTTCCTCCACTCCTCCTCCTCCTCCTCCCACCACTCCTCCTCCTCCCACTTCACCTCCTCCCAATCCTCTGCCCACTCCCCCTCCTCCCACTCCCCCACTTACTCCCCCTCCTCCTCCTCCACTCATCATCTTCCTCCAATCATCCTCTTCCACTCCTACTCCTACTCCTCCTCCTCCTCCACCCACTCCCCCTCTCCTCCTCTTCCTCCACTCCTCCTCCTCCACTCCTCCTCCTCCACTCCTCCTCCACTCCTCCTCCTCCACTCCTCCTCCTCTCCTACTACTCCCACTCCCCCTCCTCCTCCCACTTAATCTCCTCCACTCCTCCTCCCTCTCCTCCTCCTCCCACTCCCCCTCTCCTCCTCTTCCTCACACTCCTCCTCCTCCTCCTCTCCTACTACTCCCACTCACCCTCCTCCTCCCACTTCACCTCCTCCCACTCCTCCTCCTCTGCTTGTTTTCCTTGCTCCACACATGGAGCTGTACCATTGAATGAGATCAGACTTCATTACAGAAGGCACTTTCAGAACCTTCCCCAGGTATTTTAACCTCTACTTGATCGGTGCCCCTACACCGAGATAGTTTTTTGCTCAATATGCAATAATGTGACTAGAAAACTTTCCAGGACATAGACATGTCTTATATGGGCAGAAAGCTTAAATTATTGTTAATCTAACAGCAGTGTCCAATTTACAGTAGCTATTACAGAAAGACAATTCCATGTTATTGTTTGAGGAGAGTGCACAACAACCGGACACTTTTATCACAGCAACTGGTTTGATACATTCACCTCTGAAGGTAAATAATGTACTTACATTCAGTAATCTAGCTCTGATTTGTCATCCTGAGGGTCCTAGATATAAAATGTAGTGTAGTTTGGTTTGAAAAAAATATAATTTTATGTTCAAATGTAGGAACTGGGTTCAAAAGTTCGACCTCACTGCTGTTTCTGGCTCCACACCCAACCCACCCGGTCTTATAGATGTGTGAAGGTTAGTGTATTTTCTATAGGGAAATTAACGATCCTGTCATGTACTGTCATGTTGTGTCTTGTCTCTGTCCTTTCCCTTCACCCTGTCTCCCTCTGCTGGTCGTTGTTAGGTTACCTTTTCTCCCCCGCTTTCCCCCAGCTGTGCCTTGTCTCCTCCTAACCACCTCGTCACCCCTTTTCCCACCTGTTCCCTTTTTCCCTCTGATTAGGTCCCTATATCTCTCTCTGTTTCTGCTCCTGTCCTTGTCGGATTCTTGTTTGTTGTGTTTCATGCCTGAACCAGACTGTCGTCATGTTTGCTGTAACCTTGTCTTGTCCTGTCGGAATCTGCCGGTCCGTCTGAGCCTACCTATGTTTGGTAATTAAAGAAGCTCTGTTTAAGTTAATTCGATTTTGGGTCCTCATTCACGCACCGTAACAGAAGAATCCGACCAAGAATGGACCCAGCGACTTCGGATCCTCTCCACTCAGCCGTCGGGATCCAGGGAGCGATGCTAGGCAGACACGAGCAGGAATTGTCTGCTGCTCGACATGCCGTTGAGACCCTGGCCACCCAAGTCTCCAACCTCACAGAACAGGTTCACCATCTCCGCCTCGATCCACCGGCCACTTCCAGGGCTTTCGAATCTCCGGAGCCCAGAATCAATAACCCGCCGTGTTACTCTGGGGAGCCCACTGAATGCCGCTCGTTCCTCACCCAGTGTGATATTGTGTTTTCTCTCCAGCCCTACACTTTCTCCAGGAGCACTGCTCGTGTCGCCTACGTCATATCTCTCCTTATTGGACGGGCTCGTGAGTGGGGCACGGCAATCTGGGAGGCAAGGGCTGAGTGTACTAACCAGTATCAGGACTTTAAGGAGGAGATGATACGGGTTTTTGATCGATCTGTTTTTGGGGAGGAGGCTTCCAGGGCCCTGTCTTCCCTATGTCAAGGTAATCGATCCATAACAGACTACTCTATTGAGTTTCGCACTCTTGCTGCCTCCAGTGGCTGGAACGAGCCGGCTTTGCTCGCTCGTTTTCTGGAGGGTCTCTGCGCAGAGGTAAAGGATGAGATTCTCTCCCGGGAGGTTCCTTCCAGCGTGGATTCCTTGATTGAACTCGCTATTCGCATTGAGCGACGGGTTGATCTTCGTCACCGAGCTCGTGGAAAGGAGCTCGCGTTCTCCGTTGCCCCCCTCTCCGCATCACTACCATCTTCCTCTGCCGGCTCGGGTGCTGAGCCCATGCAGCTTGGAGGTATCCGCATCTCGACTAAGGAGAGGGAACGGAGAATCACCAACCGCCTCTGTCTCTATTGCGGTTCCGCTGGTCATTTTGTCACTTCATGTCCAGTAAAAGGCCAGAGCTCATCAGTAAGCGGAGGGCTACTGGTGAGCGCTACTACTCCTGTCTCTCCTTCAAGATCCTGCACTACCTTGTCGGTCCATCTACGCTGGACCGGTTCGTCAGCTTCCTGCAGTGCCTTAATAGACTCTGGGGCGGAGGGCTGTTTTATGGACGAGACCTGGGCTCGGGAACATGACATTCCTCTCAGACAGTTAAAGGAGCCCACGGCCTTGTTCGCCCTGGATGGTAGTCCTCTCCCCAGGATTCAGCGTGAGACGCTACCTTTAACCCTCACTGTTTCTGGTAATCATAGTGAAACCATTTCTTTTTTAATTTTTCGTTCACCTTTTACACCTGTTGTTTTGGGCCATCCCTGGCTAGTTTGTCATAATCCTTCCATTAATTGGTCTAGTAATTCTATCCTCTCCTGGAACGTCTCTTGTCATGTGAAATGTTTAATGTCTGCTATCCCTCCTGTTTCCTCTGTCTCTTCTTCACAGGAGGAGCCTGGTGATTTGACAGGGGTGCCGGAGGAATATCACGATCTGCGCACGGTGTTCAGTCGGTCCAGGGCCACCTCTCTTCCTCCACACCGGTCGTATGATTGTAGTATTGATCTCCTTCCGGGAACCACCCCCCCCCGGGGTAGACTATACTCTCTGTCGGCTCCCGAACGTAAGGCTCTCGAAGATTATTTGTCTGTAGCTCTTGACGCCGGTACCATAGTCCCCTCCTCCTCTCCCGCCGGAGCGGGGTTTTTTTTTGTCAAGAAGAAGGACGGGTCTCTGCGCCCCTGCATAGATTATCGAGGGCTGAATGACATAACAGTGAAGAATCGTTATCCGCTTCCTCTTATGTCTTCAGCCTTCGAGATCCTGCAGGGAGCCAGGTTTTTCACTAAGTTGGACCTTCGTAACGCTTACCATCTCGTGCGCATCAGGGAGGGGGACGAGTGGAAGACGGCGTTTAACACTCCGTTAGGGCACTTTGAATACCGGGTTCTTCCTTTCGGCCTCGCTAACGCTCCAGCTGTCTTTCAGGCATTAGTCAATGATGTCCTGAGAGACATGCTGAACATCTTTGTTTTCGTTTACCTTGACGATATCCTGATTTTTTCACCGTCACTCCAGATTCATGTTCAGCACGTTCGACGTGTCCTCCAGCGCCTTTTAGAGAATTGTCTTTTTGTGAAGGCTGAGAAGTGCACTTTTCATGCCTCCTCCGTCACATTTCTCGGTTCTGTTATTTCCGCTGAAGGCATTAAGATGGATCCCGCTAAGGTCCAAGCTGTCATTGATTGGCCCGTCCCTAAGTCACGCGTCGAGCTGCAGCGCTTTCTCGGCTTCGCGAACTTCTATCGTCGTTTCATCCGTAATTTCGGTCAGGTGGCAGCTCCTCTCACAGCCCTTACTTCTGTCAAGACGGGCTTTAAGTGGTCCGTTTCCGCCCAGGGAGCTTTTGATCTCCTCAAGAATCGTTTTACATCCGCTCCTATCCTTGTTACACCTGACGTCTCTAGACAGTTCGTTGTCGAGGTTGACGCGTCAGAGGTGGGCGTGGGAGCCATTCTTTCTCAGCGCTCTCTCTCTGACGACAAGGTCCACCCATGCGCGTATTTTTCTCATCGCCTGTCGCCGTCGGAACGTAACTATGATGTGGGTAACCGCGAACTGCTCGCCATCCGGTTAGCCCTAGGCGAATGGCGACAGTGGTTGGAGGGTGCGACCGTTCCTTTTGTCGTTTGGACTGACCATAGGAACCTTGAGTACATCCGTTCTGCCAAACGACTTAATGCGCGTCAGGCGCGTTGGGCGCTGTTTTTCGCTCGTTTCGAGTTCGTGATTTCTTATCGTCCGGGCTCTAAGAACACCAAGCCTGATGCTTTGTCTCGTCTCTTCAGTTCTTCAGTAGCCTCCACTGACCCCGAGGGGATTCTCCCTGAGGGGCGTGTTGTCGGGTTGACTGTCTGGGGAATTGAGAGGCAGGTAAAGCAAGCGCTCACTCACACTCCGTCGCCGCGCGCTTGTCCTAGGAACCTTCTTTTCGTTCCCGTTCCTACTCGTCTGGCCGTTCTTCAGTGGGCTCACTCTGCCAAGTTAGCCGGCCACCCTGGCGTTCGGGGTACGCTTGCTTCCATTCGCCAGCGTTTTTGGTGGCCCACCCGGGAGCATGACACGCGTCGTTTCGTGGCTGCTTGTTCGGTCTGCGCGCAGACTAAGTCCGGTAACTCTCCTCCTGCCGGCCGTCTCAGGCCGCTTCCTATTCCCTCTCGACCGTGGTCTCACATCGCCTTAGATTTTGTCACCGGACTGCCTTCGTCAGCGGGGAAGACTGTTATTCTTACGGTTGTCGATAGGTTCTCTAAGGCGGCTCATTTCATTCCCCTTGCTAAGCTTCCTTCTGCTAAAGAGACGGCACAAATCATCATCGAGAATGTTTTCAGAATTCATGGCCTTCCGTCAGACGTCGTTTCGGACAGAGGTCCGCAATTCACGTCTCAATTTTGGAGGGAGTTTTGCCGTTTGATTGGGGCTTCCGTCAGTCTCTCTTCCGGCTTTCACCCCCAGTCTAACGGTCAAGCAGAACGGGCCAATCAGACTATTGGTCGCATCTTACGCAGTCTTTCTTTTCGCAACCCTGCGTCTTGGTCAGAACAGCTCCCCTGGGCAGAATACGCCCACAACTCGCTTCCTTCGTCTGCGACCGGGCTATCTCCTTTTCAGAGTAGCCTCGGGTACCAGCCTCCGCTGTTCTCATCTCAGTTCGCCGAGTCCAGCGTCCCCTCCGCTCAGGCTTTTGTCCAACGTTGCGAGCGCACCTGGAAGAGGGTCAGGTCTGCACTTTGCCGTTATAGGACGCAGACTGTGAGGGCTGCTAATAAGCGTAGAACTAAGAGTCCTAGATATTGTCGCGGTCAGAGAGTTTGGCTCTCCACTCAGAACCTTCCCCTTAAGACGGCTTCTCGCAAGTTGACCCCGCGGTTCATTGGTCCGTTCCGTATTTCTCGGGTCATTAATCCTGTCGCAGTTCGACTTCTTCTTCCGCGATACCTTCGTCGCGTCCACCCGGTCTTCCATGTCTCCTGCATCAAGCCCGTCCTTCGCGCCCCCGCTCGTCTTCCCCCCCCCCCCCCCATCCTTGTCGAGGGCGCACCCATCTACAGGGTCCGTAGAATTTTGGACATGCGTCCTCGGGGCCGTGGTCACCAGTACCTCGTAGATTGGGAGGGGTACGGTCCTGAGGAGAGGAGTTGGGTTCCCTCTCGGGACGTGCTGGACCGTGCGCTGATCGAGGATTTCCTCCGTTGCCGCCAGGTTTCCTCCTCGAGTGCGCCAGGAGGCGCTCGGTGAGTGGGGGGGTACTGTCATGTACTGTCATGTTGTGTCTTGTCTCTGTCCTTTCCCTTCACCCTGTCTCCCTCTGCTGGTCGTTGTTAGGTTACCTTTTCTCCCCCGCTTTCCCCCAGCTGTGCCTTGTCTCCTCCTAACCACCTCGTCACCCCTTTTCCCACCTGTTCCCTTTTTCCCTCTGATTAGGTCCCTATATCTCTCTCTGTTTCTGCTCCTGTCCTTGTCGGATTCTTGTTTGTTGTGTTTCATGCCTGAACCAGACTGTCGTCATGTTTGCTGTAACCTTGTCTTGTCCTGTCGGAATCTGCCGGTCCGTCTGAGCCTACCTATGTTTGGTAATTAAAGAAGCTCTGTTTAAGTTAATTCGCTTTTGGGTCCTCATTCACGCACCGTAACAGATCCATCATGTATGACATTCCTGGGAGTGAGTAAACTTGTTTTTTTTAATTACCATAGCATTTTTGTTTGTTCTCTATAGTTATGTACTTCAAATTATATAAATTGACCAATTCGGAAAATTTGGGCAAACTCCTGGCTGACTTGATGCAAAATATTGTGTAGTGAGGTAATTCTTCACTGGATCAGTCTGCAAATTTTCACACGCACTGCTGCCATCTCGTGGACAGAATCTAAATTACACCTAGGATCCTATCTTAATGTATGACCTTTCTCTTGCATTTCAAAGACGATAGAACAAAGAACATAGAAAACGCATGTTTTTGTGTTTGCATTATCTTTTACTGAGATCTAATGTGTTATATTCTCCTACATTAATTTCACATTACCACAAACTTCAAAGTCTTTCCTTTGAAATGGTATCAAGAATTTGCTTATCTTTGTTTCAGGTCCTGAGCTACAGGCAGTTAGATTTGGGTATGTCCTTTTAGTTTTAAAACAATGGGAGAAAAAGGGTCCGGTCCTTAAGTGTCCGACAACACGAGGACATAGGAGTTGCTGTGCTGTGGTGGGGAGAGAGAGACTAGTTTCAAGTTGTATTTGTCACAGTGAAATGTTTAACTTCCAAGCCTTTCCCAACAAAATTGAAGAATAAAAAATAACACAGGACAATATAAGCTCTACACAGGGTCAGTGCAAGTCGAAGGGGTACTGGGGTAGTTGCGGTAGATATGCACATTGCCTTCAGAAAGTATTTATACCCATTGACTTATACCTCATTTTGTTTGTTGTCTTACAGCCTGAATTCAAAATGGATACATATTACAATACCCTATAATGACAAAGTGAAAACATGTTTTTAGTTGTTTTTTTTTTAAACATATTGAAAATGAAATACAGAAATATCTATTTGACTTAATTATTCACACCTCTAAGTTAGCACACGTTAGAATCCCCTTTGGCAGTGATTACAGCTGTCAGTCTTTCTGTGTCTTTAACTGGATAGCATTTGCACATTGTTTTTTTATTTTTATCTTCAAGCTCTGTCAAGTTGGTAGTTGATCATTGCTAGAAAGCCATTTTCAAGTCTAACCATAGATTTAAAATCTGATTGGTCAGAACTGTAACTAGGCCACTCAGGAACATTCAATGCCTTCTCTATAAGCAACTCCAGTGTAAATTTGGCCTTGTGTTTTAGGTTATTGTGCTGCTGAAAGGTGAATTTGTCTCTCATTTTCTTATAGAAAGCAGACTGAACCAGGTTTTTGCCTTTTGCATATGCTTAGCTATATTATAGTTATTTTTATCCTAAAAAACTTCCTAGTTCTTGCCGATGACAAGCATACCCATAACATGATGCAGCCACCACCATGCTTGAAAATATCATACTCAGTGATGTTTTGGATTTGCCCCAAACATAACGCTTTGTATTCAGGGCATGAAGTTAATTTATTTGCCACATTTTTCTCAGTTTTAGTTTAGAGTCATATTATAAACAGGATGCATGTTTTGGAATATTGTTATTCTGTACTGGCTTTCTTCATTTTTTTTGTTGTTGATCCATCCTCAGTTTTCTCCTATCAAAGCCATTAAAACTCTGCAACAGTTTTAAAGTCACTTTTTTGCCTCATGGTGAAATCACTGAGATGTTTCCTTACTCTCCGCCAACTGAGTTGGGAAGGATCTTTTTTCTTCACCCATCTACTTCTTTACGAGGCATTGGAAAACCTCCCTGGTCTTTGTGGTTGAACGTTTGGCATACACTGCCCGACTGAGGGATCACTGTATGTGTTGGGTACAGAGATGAGAGAGTCATTAAAAAAATGATGTGACTTGTTAAAGCAGATTTTTACTCCTGAACTTATTGACTCAAGAAGTCTCAGGTTTTTATTTTTAATTATTATTATTATACATTATTCCACTTTTACATTATGGGATATTGTGCGTAGGCAAGTGGCACAAAAATCACAATTTAGTGCATTTAAAATTCAGGATGTCACATAACAAAATGTGGAAAAATCAAGGCACTGTACATGTAGACAGTAATATGGAGAAAGTGACTGGTAGCAGGATGAATTGTGGGACGTGCTTTAACTATTTAAAAGTAATTGTTGTGGTAGTTGAAGAAGTTTAAAACGTTTTTTGTTAAACAAAACACTTAAAATAACTGGTCTGATTATTTTTGATATACTACTTTAATAAGAACCTTATTACTTTTGTCATGGTTCCACCTGTCAACAGAAGACCGTCCTAGATACATTAATTACCGTCAGCTGGGTCCTACTAATCATTGTGATTTCCTTGTTAATTAAACGAGGTGTGTTTTCTGGTTTCCTTTTGGAGAAGATTTGAATAGTAGAGAAGCAGATGAAGATTTCATATGCTCTTTTTTGTTTAACTTGATGGGGAAATCTGTCAACGTTTTAACTTGATGGGGAAATCTGTCAACGTTTTAACTTGATGGGGAAATCTGTCAACGTTTTAACTTGATGGGGAAATCTGTCAACGTTTTAACTTGATGGGGAAATCTGTCAACGTTTTAACTTGATGGGGAAATCTGTCAACGTTTTAACTTGATGGGGAAATCTGTCAACATTTTAACTTGATGGGGAAATCTGTCAACATTTTAACTTGATGGGGAAATCTGTCAACATTTTAACTTGATGGGGAAATCTGTCAACATTTTAACTTGATGGGGAAATCTGTCAACATTTTAACTTGATGGGGAAATCTGTCAACGTTTTAACTTGATGGGGAAATCTGTCAACATTTTAACTTGATGGGGAAATCTGTCAACTTTTTAACTTGATGGGGAAATCTGTCAACATTTTAACTAGATGGGGAAATCTGTCAACATTTTAACTTGATGGGGAAATCTGTCAACATTTTAACTTGATGGGGAAATCTGTCAACATTTTAACTTGATGGGGAAATCTGTCAACATTTTAACTTGATGGGGAAATCTGTCAACATTTTAACTTGATGGGGAAATCTGTCAACATTTTAACTTGATGGGGAAATCTGTCAACATTTTAACTTGATGGGGAAATCTGTCAAAATTTTACCTTGATGGGGAAATCTGTCAACATTTTAACTTGATGGGGAAATCTGTCAACATTTTAACTTGATGGGGAAATCTGTCAACATTTTAACTTGATGGGGAAATCTGTCAACATTTTAACTTGATGGGGAAATCTGTCAACATTTTAACTTGATGGGGAAATCTGTCAACATTTTAACTTGATGGGGAAATCTGTCAACATTTTAACTTGATGGGGAAATCTGTCAACATTTTACCTTGATGGGGAAATCTGTCAACATTTTAACTTGATGGAGAAATCTGTCAACATTTTAACTTGATGGGGAAATCTGTCAACATTTTAACTTGATGGAGAAATCTGTCAACATTTTAACTTGATGGGGAAATCTGTCAACATTTTAACTTGATGGAGAAATCTGTCAACATTTTAACTTGATGGGGAAATCTGTCAACATTTTAACTTGATGGAGAAATCTGTCAACATTTTAACTTGATGTGGAAATCTGTCAACATTGATGGGGAAATCTGTCAACATTTTAACTTGATGAGGAAATCTGTCAACATTTTAACTTGATGGAGAAATCTGTCAACATTTTAACTTGATGGGGAAATCTGTCAACATTTTAACTTGATGGGGAAATCTGTCAACATTTTAACTTGATGGGGAAATCTGTCAACATTTTAACTTGATGGGGAAATCTGTCAACATTTTATCTTGATGGGGAAATCTGTCAACATTTTAACTTGATGGGGAAATCTGTCAACATTTTAACTTGATGGAGAAATCTGTCAACATTTTAACTTGATGGAGAAATCTGTCAACATTTTAACTTGATGTGGAAATCTGTCAACATTTTAACTTGATGGGGAAATCTGTCAACATTTTAACTTGATGGGGAAATCTGTCAACATTTTAACTTGATGAGGAAATCTGTCAACATTTTAACTTGATGGAGAAATCTGTCAACATTTTAACTTGATGGGGAAATCTGTCAACATTTTAACTTGATGGGGAAATCTGTCAACATTTTAACTTGATGGGGAAATCTGTCAACATTTTAACTTGATGGAGAAATCTGTCAACATTTTAACTTGATGGGGAAATCTGTCAACATTTTAACTTGATGGGGAAATCTGTCAACATTTTAACTTGATGGAGAAATCTGTCAACATTTTAACTTGATGGAGAAATCTGTCAACATTTTAACTTGATGGGGAAATCTGTCAACATGTTAACTTGATGGAGAAATCTGTCAACATTTTAACTTGATGGGGAAATCTGTCAACATTTTAACTTGATGGAGAAATCTGTCAACATTTTAACTTGATGGAGAAATCTGTCAACATTTTAACTTGATGGGGAAATCTGTCAACATTTTACCTTGTTGGGGAAATCTGTCAACATTTTACCTTGATGGGGAAATCTGTCAACATTTTAACTTGATAGGGAAATCTGTCAACATTTTAACTTGATGGGGAAATCTGTCAACATTTTAACTTGATGGGGAAATCTGTCAACATTTGAACTTGATGAGGAAATCTGTCAACATTTTAACTTGATGAGGAAATCTGTCAACATTTTAACTTGATGAAGAAATCTGTCAACATTTTAACTTGATGAGGAAATCTGTCAACATTTTAACTTGATGGGGAAATCTGTCAACATTTTACCTTGATGGGGAAATCTGTCAACATTTTACCTTGATGGGGAAATCTGTCAACATTTTAACTTGATGAGGAAATCTGTCAACATTTTAACTTGATGGGGAAATCTGTCAACATTTTAACTTGATGGGGAAATCTGTCAACATTTTAACTTGATGGAGAAATCTGTCAACATTTTAACTTGATGGGGAAATCTGTCAACATTTTAACTTGATGGGTAAATCTGTCAACATTTTACCTTGATGGGGAAATCTGTCAACATTTTAACTTGATGGAGAAATCTGTCAACATTTTAACTTGATGGGGAAATATGTCAACATTTTAACTTGATGGAGAAAATCTGTCAACATTTTAACTTGATGGGGAAATCTGTCAACATTTTAACTTGATGGAGAAATCTGTCAACATTTTAACTTGATGGGGAAATCTGTCAACATTTTAACTTGATGGGGAAATCTGTCAACATTTTAACTTGATGGGGAAATCTGTCAACATTTTAACTTGATGGCGAAATCTGTCAACATTTTAACTTGATGTGGAAATCTGTCAACATTTTAACTTGATGGGGAAATCTGTCAACATTTTAACTTGATGGGGAAATCTGTCAACATTTTAACTTGATGGGGAAATCTGTCAACATTTTAACTTGATGAGGAAATCTGTCAACATTTTAACTTGATGGAGAAATCTGTCAACATTTTAACTTGATGGGGAAATCTGTCAACATTTTAACTTGATGGAGAAATCTGTCAACATTTTAACTTGATGTGGAAATCTGTCAACATTTTAACTTGATGGGGAAATCTGTCAACATTTTAACTTGATGGGGAAATCTGTCAACATTTTAACTTGATGAGGAAATCTGTCAACATTTTAACTTGATGGAGAAATCTGTCAACATTTTAACTTGATGGGGAAATCTGTCAACATTTTAACTTGATGGGGAAATCTGTCAACATTTTAACTTGATGGGGAAATCTGTCAACATTTTAACTTGATGGGGAAATCTGTCAACATTTTAACTTGATGGGGAAATCTGTCAACATTTTAACTTGATGGGGAAATCTGTCAACATTTTAACTTGATGGAGAAATCTGTCAACATTTTAACTTGATGGGGAAATCTGTCAACATTTTAACTTGATGGGGAAATCTGTCAACATTTTAACTTGATGGGGAAATCTGTCAACATTTTAACTTGATGAGGAAATCTGTCAACATTTTAACTTGATGGAGAAATCTGTCAACATTTTAACTTGATGGGGAAATCTGTCAACATTTTAACTTGATGGAGAAATCTGTCAACATTTTAACTTGATGTGGAAATCTGTCAACATTTTAACTTGATGGAGAAATCTGTCAACATTTTAACTTGATGGGGAAATCTGTCAACATTTTAACTTGATGGGGAAATCTGTCAACATTTTAACTTGATGGGGAAATCTGTCAACATTTTAACTTGATGGAGAAATCTGTCAACATTTTAACTTGATGGGGAAATCTGTCAACATTTTAACTTGATGGGGAAATCTGTCAACATTTTAACTTGATGGAGAAATCTGTCAACATTTTAACTTGATGGAGAAATCTGTCAACATTTTAACTTGATGGGGAAATCTGTCAACATGTTAACTTGATGGAGAAATCTGTCAACATTTTAACTTGATGGGGAAATCTGTCAACATTTTAACTTGATGGAGAAATCTGTCAACATTTTAACTTGATGGAGAAATCTGTCAACATTTTAACTTGATGGGGAAATCTGTCAACATTTTAACTTGATGGAGAAATCTGTCAACATTTTAACTTGATGGGGAAATCTGTCAACATTTTAACTTGATGGGGAAATCTGTCAACATTTTAACTTGATGGGGAAATCTGTCAACATTTTAACTTGATGGAGAAATCTGTCAACATTTTAACTTGATGGGGAAATCTGTCAACATTTTAACTTGATGGGGAAATCTGTCAACATTTTAACTTGATGGAGAAATCTGTCAACATTTTAACTTGATGGAGAAATCTGTCAACATTTTAACTTGATGGGGAAATCTGTCAACATGTTAACTTGATGGAGAAATCTGTCAACATTTTAACTTGATGGGGAAATCTGTCAACATTTTAACTTGATGGAGAAATCTGTCAACATTTTAACTTGATGGAGAAATCTGTCAACATTTTAACTTGATGGGGAAATCTGTCAACATTTTAACTTGATGGAGAAATCTGTCAACATTTTAACTTGATGGGGAAATCTGTCAACATTTTAACTTGATGGGGAAATCTGTCAACATTTTAACTTGATGGGGAAATCTGTCAACATTTTAACTTGATGAGGAAATCTGTCAACATTTTAACTTGATGGAGAAATCTGTCAACATTTTAACTTGATGGGGAAATCTGTCAACATTTTAACTTGATGGAGAAATCTGTCAACATTTTAACTTGATGGGGAAATCTGTCAACATTTTAACTTGATGGAGAAATCTGTCAACATTTTAACTTGATGGGGAAATCTGTCAACATTTTAACTTGATGGAGAAATCTGTCAACATTTTAGTAAAACATCTGTATTGTTTGTTCGGTAGAATATTTGTTTTTTTCGTTTTTTTCGACTTCAGATTTGACAAGCAAAAGAGGTAGAGGACGATTTCCTATGCTTAGGTTGAGGGTTACAATTAGGGCTAGTGGTTAAGGTTAGGAGTTAGGGGTTATGAAAAATGTGATTTTGAATGGGAATCAATTGTTTGGTACCCACAAAGATTGTTAAAAAAAAAGTGGTATGTGTGTGTGTGTGTGTGTGTGTACACACAAGTGCTAGTAACACATATTATGCATTGATCAGTATTTCTGGCCACAGCTGGAAGAGAGGTTATCTAATTTGTAGCCTATGTCACCCTTATTTGTAGTCAAATGTCAGAGATGTGACCATGACAACGTGTGCTGACCCCCCCCCCCCCCCCCCCCCTGTGCAGTGTCACTATGGAGACACGCATTATGACGTTATGTTCACGGTCACATTCCATGACTCACACATATACACTTACTTTTTTTTTTTTTTTACCTACAAGGGGTTAATAACGATCCATCATAAACGTAGGCAGCGTACGGCTAAGATTACAAACCTCTCGTTATAATGAATGTGCTCAATCCTGGCTTTCTATCGATTACTGTCTTCAGGCATCTTTTTAAAACATCTCTCCAAAACAACAATTTATACCTAAACCCAGGCCAATGGGAGGCCAAGCTTGCTGGAAATTACATGTGGGAATAGCTTATCCAACAGAGCTGGCTGGGAGATGATCTATTACCATATCAATATGAATACTTGGGGGCAGAGCATGTACTGGGTGTTCGGTTCTGATTACCATAGCCAGCCACTTGTTGTAAACCATGAGAGTCTCCTGTCTCCTGTCCAGCTCCAGGCATCTCAGCACAGGGGCAGAAACATACCTAAGCTAAATTAATTAAATATACATTGACTCCAATCAGAGGTGCCACTTTGGTTTTAGAAGTTTTACTACATTTTTACACAATCCAATATGCCGTCTCTATTTAGAACAAAAAGTAAGCAAAAATGCCCAGAGACATCAAGCTAGGTAGGAGATCACTATTACATAGGTTTAAGTGGTTAATAAGACAGAACTAGATCAAAGTTAATTCAATAATACATATTTTGTTCAATAATAAAGGCTTTTGATTGTTTTCATTGAGACATTATCTAAATCAAATTTCAGCCATATTGACCAGCCAGCCATAGGAGCCTGCCCACCTGACCCTCAACAGTCTAGTCAATAACTCAACTCTCTCCCCAACCCTCACCAGTCTAGTCAATAACTCAACTCTCTCCCCGACCCCCACCAGTCTAGTCAATAACTCAACTCTCTCCCGACCCTCACCAGTCTAGTCAATAACTCAACTCCCTCCCCGACCCTCACCAGTCTAGTCAATAACTCAACTCTCTCCCCGACCCTCAACAGTCTAGTCAATAACTTAACTCTCTCCCCGACCCTCACCAGTCTAGTCAATAACTCAACTCTCTCCTGACCCTCACAAGTCTAGTCAATAACTCAACTCTCTCCCCGACCCTCACAAGTCTAGTCAATAACTCAACTCTCTCCCCAACCCTCACCAGTCTAGTCATTAGTTCAACTCTCTCCCCGACGCCCACCAGTCTAGTCAATAACTCAACTCTCTCCCCGACCCTCAACAGTCTAGTCAATAACTCAACTCTCTCCCCGACCCTCAACAATCTAGTCAATAACTCAACTCTCTCCCCGACCCTCACCAGTCTAGTCAATAACTCAACTCTCTCCCCAACCCTCACCAGTCTAGTCATTAGTTCAATTCTCTCCCCGACCCTCACCAGTCTAGTCAATAACTCAACTCTCTCCCGACCCTCACAAGTCTAGTCAATAACTCAACTCTCTCCCCGACCCTCACAAGTCTAGTCAATAACTCAACTCTCTCCTGACCCTCACAAGTCTAGTCAATAACTCAACTCTCTCCCCGACCCTCAACAGTCTAGTCAATAACTTAACTCTCTCCCCGACCCTCACCAGTCTAGTCAATAACTCAACTCTCTCCTGACCCTCACAAGTCTAGTCAATAACTCAACTCTCTCCCCGACCCTCACAAGTCTAGTCAATAACTCAACTCTCTCCCCAACCCTCACCAGTCTAGTCATTAGTTCAACTCTCTCCCCGACGCCCACCAGTCTAGTCAATAACTCAACTCTCTCCCCGACCCTCAACAGTCTAGTCAATAACTCAACTCTCTCCCCGACCCTCAACAATCTAGTCAATAACTCAACTCTCTCCCCGACCCTCACCAGTCTAGTCAATAACTCAACTCTCTCCCCAACCCTCACCAGTCTAGTCATTAGTTCAATTCTCTCCCCGACCCTCACCAGTCTAGTCAATAACTCAACTCTCTCCCGACCCTCACAAGTCTAGTCAATAACTCAACTCTCTCCCCGACCCTCACAAGTCTAGTCAATAACTCAACTCTCTCCCCAACCCTCACCAGTCTAGTCATTAGTTCAACTCTCTCCCCGACGCCCACCAGTCTAGTCAATAACTCAACTCTCTCCCCGACCCTCAACAGTCTAGTCAATAACTCAACTCTCTCCCCGACCCTCACCAGTCTAGTCAATAACTCAACTCTCTCCCCGACCCCCACCAGTCTAGTCAATAACAACTCTCTCCCAACACAATTTCCTTCCAAGTTCATTATTTTATTTCCCAAATGGAAAGGTTTGGAAACAAACAAAAATAAACACAAAAAACCCCACATACACCTCAAAATATACATTAACACACGGAAACAGCAAATCCTCCATAGAAATAATATCATAGCACTAATAGTACTGTAGATACCTAAGGGTCTGTAGTGCCCCAAAACATCCCACTCAGCTTTAGAACCTTGGTGAAACATTCATTATTGGTTTCAGGTGTGTTAGGCCAAGGCCAGAGTGACAGCCAACAGTACAGCAGACACCCAGGGCCAGTTTTGAACAGCCCAGCAGCTAGAGATGACCTAAATAGCTATCTCCCCTGACGTGGGGATGTTTTTAATACAGACTCCTTTAGTCGTACTGTTTTTCCATATAAGGTATCCAGATCTTATGGAAGTTTCCCAGTATATCCTTAATCGGGTAATAAATCAAATCTAGTGAGACATAACTTAACATTGTGGGGTGGCAGGGTAGCCTAGTGAGTGTTGGACTAGTAACCAAAAGGTTGCAAGATCGAATCCCCGAGCTGACAAGGTAAAAATCTGTCATTCTGCCCCTGAACAAGGCAGTTAACCCAGTGTTCCTAGGCCATCATTGAAAGTAAGAATTTGTTCTTAACTGACTTGCCTAGGTAAAATAAAACATTGTGGGAGGATAACCAGCCTTCCAATTATTGGCAATGCATTTCTTAGCTGCTAATAATGCATGTCACAGCAAAAAAATCAAGCCATGATGAGCTAGAAGGAATTGCCTGTAGAGCTCCAAGACAAGATTGTGTCGAGGAACAGATCTGGGGAAGGGTAGCAAAACAATTCAGCATTGAACGTCCCCAAGAACACATAATTCTTAAATGGAAGAACCACCAAGACGCTGGCTTCCTGGCTAAACTGAGCAATCGGGGAAAAGGGCGGTGACCAAGAACCTCTGACAGAGCTCTAGAGTTTCTCTGTGAAGATGGGAGAACTTTCCAGAAGGAAAACCCATCTCTGCAGCACTCCACCAATCAGGCCAGAGTGGCCAGACAGAAGCCACTTGGAGTTTGCCAAAGGAACCAGACCATGAGAAACAAGATTCTCTGGTCTGATGAAACCAATATTGAACTTTTTGGCCTGAATGCCAAAAAGGAGGAAACCTGGTGAAGCATGGTGGTGGCAGCATCCCTATGGTGAAGCATGGTGGTGGCAACATCCCTATGGTGAAGCATGGTGGTGGCAGCATCATGCTGTTGGGATGTTTTTAGCAGCAGGGTCTGGGAGACTAGTCAGGATCGAGGCAAAGATGTACAGAGCAAAGTACAGGGAGATCCTTGATGAAAACCTGCTCCAGAGCGTCCTGGACTTCACCTGGGGTGAAGGTTCACCTTCCAACAGGACAACTACCCTAAGCACACAACCAATACAAAGCAGGACTGGCTTTGGGACAAGTCTCAGCCAGAACCTAGACTTGAACCCGATCAAACATCTCTGTTAAAGGTGAAGTGTGTGCTATCAGGCAATGCAGGGGACACCTGGTTAGACATGGTTTGACCAAACTGAACATCTGGTATGACCAAACTGAACACCTGGTATGAGAAACAGAACACCTGGTATGAGAAACAGAACACCTGGTATGAGAAACAGAACACCCGCTATTGCCAAACAGAACACCTGGTATGAGCAAACAGAACACCTGGTATGAGAAACAGAATACCTGGTTGATAAACAGAACACCTGGTGTGAGAAACAGAACACCTGGTATGACCAAACAGAACACCTGGTGTGAGAAACAGAACACCTGGTATGACCAAACTGAACACCCGGTATGAGAAACAGAATACCTGGTTGATAAACAGAACACCTGGTATGAGAAACAGAACACCTGGTATGAGAAACAGAACACCTGGTATGACCAAACAGAACACCTGGTATGACCAAACAGAACACCTGGTATGACCAAACTGAACACCTGGTTTGACCAAACTGAACACCTGGTTTGACCAAACAGAACACCTGGTTTGACCAAACAGAACACCTGGTATGAGAAACGGAACACCTGGTATGACCAAACAGAACACCTGGTATGACCAAACAGAACACCTGGTATGACCAAACAGAACATATTTTATGAC